>NW_027325133.1:0-193700 GCF_028372415.1 Notamacropus eugenii
TTACGATTTTGGTTTGGGTTTTTGTTCGTAGAATCCAGATTTATTTTAAAGCTTAGGGTCAGGATTGCATTTTGGGTCAGAATCGAGTGCATTCAGCCTTAGGGTTAGTGTTGAAATTGACGAGTTAGTGTTAGGGTTAGAATCGAGCTCATTTAAGGTTAAAGTTATGGTTAGAATTCGTTAGGGGTAGGGTTAGGGTTAGGGGTTCTGTTCCTAGAATCGAGGTTTAGAGTTAGGCTGAAGGTCAGAATTGCATTGTGGGTCAGAATCGCGTGCATTTTGTCTTAGCGTTTGTGTTGAAATCGACGAGTTAGTGTTCGGTTGAGAATCGAGCACATTTAGAGTTAGAGTTATGGTTAGAATTCAGTGCATTTAGGGTTAGGTTCAGGGTTAGTGTTAGGATTAAGGTTAGGGTTAAAGTGCATTTGGGGTTAGGGGTAGGAGTAGGGTTACGATTATGGTTTGGGTTTTTGTTCATCGAATCAAGGTTATTGGTTAAGCTTAGGGTCACGATTGCATTTTCGTTCAGAATGGAGTGCATTTAGGCTAAGGGTTAGTGTTGAAATAGATAAGTTAGTGTTAGGGTTAGAATCGATCACATTTCGAGTTAGAGTTATGGTTAGATTTCAGTGCATTTAGGGTTAGGGTTTGGGTTAGTGTTAGGTTTCGGTTCAGCGTTTGAATCGAGTGCATTTAAGGATAGTGTCAGGGTTAGAGTTAGGTTTAGTGTTAGCTTTCGTAGAATCGAGGGTTAGAGTTACGGTTAGGGTTAGGGTTAGTGTGCATTTAGTTATAGGGGTTGGAGTAGGTTTAGGATTAGTGTTAGGGTTAGGGTTTTGGTTAATGTTCATTTAGGGACAGGGGTAGGAGTAGGCTTTGGATTAGTGTCAGCGTTTGTGTTCGTAGAATCGAGGTTTAAGATTAAACTTAGGGTCAGGATTGCTTTTTGGGTCAGCATCGAGTGCATTTAGGCTGAGGGTTATTGTTGAAATCGATGAAATATTGTTCGGGTTAGAATCGAGCACATTTAGGGTTAGAGTTATGGTTAGAATTCGTAAGGGGTAGTGTTAGGGTTAGGCTTTCTGTTAGTAGAATCGAGGTTTTGAGTTAGGCTGAAGGTGAGAATTGCATTGTGGGTGAGAATCGAGTGCATTTTGCTTTAGGGTTTGTGTTGAAATCGACGAGTTAGTGTTCGGGTGATAAGCGAGCACATTTAGGGTTAGAGTTATGGTTAGAATTCAGTGCATTTAGGGTTAGGGTAGGGTTACATTTAGGGTTAGGATTAAGGTTGGGGCTGGAGTGCATTTGGGGCTAGGGTTAGGAGTAGGGTTACGATTTTGGTTTGGGTTTTTGTTCGTAGAATCCAGATTTATTTTAAAGCTTAGGGTCAGGATTGCATTTTGGGTCAGAATCGAGTGCATTCAGCCTTAGGGTTAGTGTTGAAATTGACGAGTTAGTGTTAGGGTTAGAATCGAGCTCATTTAAGGTTAAAGTTATGGTTAGAATTCGTTAGGGGTAGGGTTAGGGTTAGGGGTTCTGTTCCTAGAATCGAGGTTTAGAGTTAGGCTGAAGGTCAGAATTGCATTGTGGGTCAGAATCGCGTGCATTTTGTCTTAGCGTTTGTGTTGAAATCAACGAGTTAGTGTTCGGGTGAGAATCGAGCATATTTCGACTTAGAGTTATGAGTAGAATTCAGTGCATTTAGGGTTAGGCTCAGGGTTAGTGTTAGGATTAAGGTTAGGGTTAGAGTGCATTTGGGGTTAGGGGTAGGAGTAGGGTTCCGATTATGGTTTGGGTTTTTGTTCATAGAATCAAGGTTATTGGATAAGCTTAGGGTCCGGATTGCTTTTTGGGTCAGCATCGAGTGCATTTAGGCTGAGGGTTATTGTTGAAATCGATGAAATATTGTTCGGGTTAGAATCGAGCACATTTAGGGTTAGAGTTATGGTTAGAATTCGTTAGGGGTAGTGTTAGGGTTAGGCTTTCTGTTCGTAGAATGGAGGTTTTGAGTTAGGCTGAAGGTCAGAATTGCATTGTGGGTCAGAATCGAGTGCATTTTGTTTTAGGGTTTGTGTTGAAATCGACGAGTTAGTGTTCGGGTGAGAAGCGAGCACATTTAGGGTGAGAGTTATGGTTAGAATTCAGTGCATTTAGGGTTAGGGTTAGGGTTACAGTTAGGGTTAGGATTAAGGTTGGGGCTGGAGTGCATTTGGGGCTAGGGTTAGGAGTAGGGTTACGATTTTGGTTTGGGTTTTTGTTCGTAGAATCCAGATTTATTTTAAAGCTTAGGGTCAGGATTGCATTTTGGGTCAGAATCGAGTGCATTCAGCCTTAGGGTTAGTGTTGAAATTGACGAGTTAGTGTTAGGGTTAGAATCGAGCTCATTTAAGGTTAAAGTTATGGTTAGAATTCGTTAGGGGTAGGGTTAGGGTTAGGGGTTCTGTTCCTAGAATCGAGGTTTAGAGTTAGGCTGAAGGTCAGAATTGCATTGTGGGTCAGAATCGCGTGCATTTTGTCTTAGCGTTTGTGTTGAAATCGACGAGTTAGTGTTCGGTTGAGAATCGAGCACATTTAGAGTTAGAGTTATGGTTAGAATTCAGTGCATTTAGGGTTAGGTTCAGGGTTAGTGTTAGGATTAAGGTTAGGGTTAAAGTGCATTTGGGGTTAGGGGTAGGAGTAGGGTTACGATTATGGTTTGGGTTTTTGTTCATCGAATCAAGGTTATTGGTTAAGCTTAGGGTCACGATTGCATTTTCGTTCAGAATGGAGTGCATTTAGGCTAAGGGTTAGTGTTGAAATAGATAAGTTAGTGTTAGGGTTAGAATCGATCACATTTCGAGTTAGAGTTATGGTTAGATTTCAGTGCATTTAGGGTTAGGGTTTGGGTTAGTGTTAGGTTTCGGTTCAGCGTTTGAATCGAGTGCATTTAAGGATAGTGTCAGGGTTAGAGTTAGGTTTAGTGTTAGCTTTCGTAGAATCGAGGGTTAGAGTTACGGTTAGGGTTAGGGTTAGTGTGCATTTAGTTATAGGGGTTGGAGTAGGGTTAGGATTAGTGTTAGGGTTAGGGTTTTGGTTAATGTTCATTTAGGGACAGGGGTAGGAGTAGGCTTTGGATTAGTGTCAGCGTTTGTGTTCGTAGAATCGAGGTTTAAGATTAAACTTAGGGTCAGGATTGCTTTTTGGGTCAGCATCGAGTGCATTTAGGCTGAGGGTTATTGTTGAAATCGATGAAATATTGTTCGGGTTAGAATCGAGCACATTTAGGGTTAGAGTTATGGTTAGAATTCGTAAGGGGTAGTGTTAGGGTTAGGCTTTCTGTTAGTAGAATCGAGGTTTTGAGTTAGGCTGAAGGTGAGAATTGCATTGTGGGTGAGAATCGAGTGCATTTTGCTTTAGGGTTTGTGTTGAAATCGACGAGTTAGTGTTCGGGTGATAAGCGAGCACATTTAGGGTTAGAGTTATGGTTAGAATTCAGTGCATTTAGGGTTAGGGTAGGGTTACATTTAGGGTTAGGATTAAGGTTGGGGCTGGAGTGCATTTGGGGCTAGGGTTAGGAGTAGGGTTACGATTTTGGTTTGGGTTTTTGTTCGTAGAATCCAGATTTATTTTAAAGCTTAGGGTCAGGATTGCATTTTGGGTCAGAATCGAGTGCATTCAGGCTTAGGGTTAGTGTTGAAATTGACGAGTTAGTGTTAGGGTTAGAATCGAGCTCATTTAGGGTTAGAGTTATGGTTAGAATTCGTTAGGGGTAGGGTTAGGGTTAGGGATTCTGTTAATAGAATCGAGGTTTAGAGTTAGGCTGAAGGTCAGAATTGCATTGTGGGTCAGAATCGCGTGCATTTTGTCTTAGCGTTTGTGTTGAAATCAACGAGTTAGTGTTCGGGTGAGAATCGAGCATATTTCGACTTAGAGTTATGGGTAGAATTCAGTGCATTTAGGGTTAGGCTCAGGGTTAGTGTTAGGATTAAGGTTAGGGTTAGAGTGCATTTGGGGTTAGGGGTAGGAGTAGGGTTCCGATTATGGTTTGGGTTTTTGTTCATAGAATCAAGGTTATTGGATAAGCTTAGGGTCAGGATTGCTTTTTGGGTCAGCATCGAGTGCATTTAGGCTGAGGGTTATTGTTGAAATCGATGAAATATTGTTCGGGTTAGAATCGAGCACATTTAGGGTTAGAGTTATGGTTAGAATTCGTTAGGAGTAGTGTTAGGGTTAGGCTTTCTGTTCGTAGAATCGAGGTTTTGAGTTAGGCTGAAGGTCAGAATTGCATTGTGGGTCAGAATCGAGTGCATTTTGTTTTAGGGTTTGTGTTGAAATCGACGAGTTAGTGTTCGGGTGAGAAGCGAGCACATTTAGGGTGAGAGTTATGGTTAGAATTCAGTGCATTTAGGGTTAGGGTTAGGGTTACAGTTAGGGTTAGGATTAAGGTTGGGGCTGGAGTGCATTTGGGGCTAGGGTTAGGAGTAGGGTTACGATTTTGGTTTGGGTTTTTGTTCGTAGAATCCAGATTTATTTTAAAGCTTAGGGTCAGGATTGCATTTTGGGTCAGAATCGAGTGCATTCAGCCTTAGGGTTAGTGTTGAAATTGACGAGTTAGTGTTAGGGTTAGAATCGAGCTCATTTAAGGTTAAAGTTATGGTTAGAATTCGTTAGGGGTAGGGTTAGGGTTAGGGGTTCTGTTCCTAGAATCGAGGTTTAGAGTTAGGCTGAAGGTCAGAATTGCATTGTGGGTCAGAATCGTGTGCATTTTGTCTTAGCGTTTGTGTTGAAATCGACGAGTTAGTGTTCGGTTGAGAATCGAGCACATTTAGAGTTAGAGTTATGGTTAGAATTCAGTGCATTTAGGGTTAGGTTCAGGGTTAGTGTTAGGATTAAGGTTAGGGTTAAAGTGCATTTGGGGTTAGGGGTAGGAGTAGGGTTACGATTATGGTTTGGGTTTTTGTTCATCGAATCAAGGTTATTGGTTAAGCTTAGGGTCACGATTGCATTTTCGTTCAGAATGGAGTGCATTTAGGCTAAGGGTTAGTGTTGAAATAGATAAGTTAGTGTTAGGGTTAGAATCGATCACATTTCGAGTTAGAGTTATGGTTAGATTTCAGTGCATTTAGGGTTAGGGTTTGGGTTAGTGTTAGGTTTCGGTTCAGCGTTTGAATCGAGTGCATTTAAGGATAGTGTCAGGGTTAGAGTTAGGTTTAGTCTTAGCTTTCGTAGAATCGAGGGTTAGAGTTACGGTTAGGGTTAGGGTTAGTGTGCATTTAGTTATAGGGGTTGGAGTAGGGTTAGGATTAGTGTTAGGGTTAGGGTTTTGGTTAATGTTCATTTAGGGACAGGGGTAGGAGTAGGCTTTGGATTAGTGTCAGCGTTTGTGTTCGTAGAATCGAGGTTTAAGATTAAACTTAGGGTCAGGATTGCTTTTTGGGTCAGCATCGAGTGCATTTAGGCTGAGGGTTATTGTTGAAATCGATGAAATATTGTTCGGGTTAGAATCGAGCACATTTAGGGTTAGAGTTATGGTTAGAATTCGTAAGGGGTAGTGTTAGGGTTAGGCTTTCTGTTAGTAGAATCGAGGTTTTGAGTTAGGCTGAAGGTGAGAATTGCATTGTGGGTGAGAATCGAGTGCATTTTGCTTTAGGGTTTGTGTTGAAATCTACGAGTTAGTGTTCGGGTGAGAAGCGAGCACATTTAGGGTTAGAGTTATGGTTAGAATTCAGTACATTTAGGGTTAGGGTAGGGTTACATTTAGGGTTAGGATTAAGGTTGGGGCTGGAGTGCATTTGGGGCTAGGGTTAGAAGTAGGGTTACGATTTTGGTTTGGGTTTTTGTTCGTAGAATCCAGATTTATTTTAAAGCTTAGGGTCAGGATTGCATTTTGGGTCAGAATCGAGTGCATTCAGGCTTAGGGTTAGTGTTGAAATTGACGAGTTAGTGTTAGGGTTAGAATCGAGCTCATTTAGGGTTAGAGTTATGGTTAGAATTCGTTAGGGGTAGGGTTAGGGTTAGGGATTCTGTTAATAGAATCGAGGTTTAGAGTTAGGCTGAAGGTCAGAATTGCATTGTGGGTCAGAATCGCGTGCATTTTGTCTTAGCGTTTGTGTTGAAATCAACGAGTTAGTGTTCGGGTGAGAATCGAGCATATTTCGACTTAGAGTTATGGGTAGAATTCAGTGCATTTAGGGTTAGGCTCAGGGTTAGTGTTAGGATTAAGGTTAGGGTTAGAGTGCATTTGGGGTTAGGGGTAGGAGTAGGGTTCCGATTATGGTTTGGGTTTTTGTTCATAGAATCAAGGTTATTGGATAAGCTTAGGGTCAGGATTGCTTTTTGGGTCAGCATCGAGTGCATTTAGGCTGAGGGTTATTGTTGAAATCGATGAAATATTGTTCGGGTTAGAATCGAGCACATTTAGGGTTAGAGTTATGGTTAGAATTCGTTAGGAGTAGTGTTAGGGTTAGGCTTTCTGTTCGTAGAATCGAGGTTTTGAGTTAGGCTGAAGGTCAGAATTGCATTGTGGGTCAGAATCGAGTGCATTTTGTTTTAGGGTTTGTGTTGAAATCGACGAGTTAGTGTTCGGGTGAGAAGCGAGCACATTTAGGGTGAGAGTTATGGTTAGAATTCAGTGCATTTAGGGTTAGGGTTAGGGTTACAGTTAGGGTTAGGATTAAGGTTGGGGCTGGAGTGCATTTGGGGCTAGGGTTAGGAGTAGGGTTACGATTTTGGTTTGGGTTTTTGTTCGTAGAATCCAGATTTATTTTAAAGCTTAGGGTCAGGATTGCATTTTGGGTCAGAATCGAGTGCATTCAGCCTTAGGGTTAGTGTTGAAATTGACGAGTTAGTGTTAGGGTTAGAATCGAGCTCATTTAAGGTTAAAGTTATGGTTAGAATTCGTTAGGGGTAGGGTTAGGGTTAGGGGTTCTGTTCCTAGAATCGAGGTTTAGAGTTAGGCTGAAGGTCAGAATTGCATTGTGGGTCAGAATCGTGTGCATTTTGTCTTAGCGTTTGTGTTGAAATCGACGAGTTAGTGTTCGGTTGAGAATCGAGCACATTTAGAGTTAGAGTTATGGTTAGAATTCAGTGCATTTAGGGTTAGGTTCAGGGTTAGTGTTAGGATTAAGGTTAGGGTTAAAGTGCATTTGGGGTTAGGGGTAGGAGTAGGGTTACGATTATGGTTTGGGTTTTTGTTCATCGAATCAAGGTTATTGGTTAAGCTTAGGGTCACGATTGCATTTTCGTTCAGAATGGAGTGCATTTAGGCTAAGGGTTAGTGTTGAAATAGATAAGTTAGTGTTAGGGTTAGAATCGATCACATTTCGAGTTAGAGTTATGGTTAGATTTCAGTGCATTTAGGGTTAGGGTTAGGGTTAGTGTTAGGTTTCGGTTCAGCGTTTGAATCGAGTGCATTTAAGGATAGTGTCAGGGTTAGAGTTAGGTTTAGTGTTAGCTTTCGTAGAATCGAGGGTTAGGGTTACGGTTAGGGTTAGGGTTAGTGTGCATTTAGTTATAGGGGTTGGAGTAGGGTTAGGATTAGTGTTAGGGTTAGGGTTTTGGTTAATGTTCATTTAGGGACAGGGGTAGGAGTAGGCTTTGGATTAGTGTCAGCGTTTGTGTTCGTAGAATCGAGGTTTAAGATTAAACTTAGGGTCAGGATTGCTTTTTGGGTCAGCATCGAGTGCATTTAGGCTGAGGGTTATTGTTGAAATCGATGAAATATTGTTCGGGTTAGAATCGAGCACATTTAGGGTTAGAGTTATGGTTAGAATTCGTAAGGGGTAGTGTTAGGGTTAGGCTTTCTGTTAGTAGAATCGAGGTTTTGAGTTAGGCTGAAGGTGAGAATTGCATTGTGGGTGAGAATCGAGTGCATTTTGCTTTAGGGTTTGTGTTGAAATCGACGAGTTAGTGTTCGGGTGAGAAGTGAGCACATTTAGGGTTAGAGTTATGGTTAGAATTCAGTGCATTTAGGGTTAGGGTAGGGTTACATTTAGGGTTAGGATTAAGGTTGGGGCTGGAGTGCATTTGGGGCTAGGGTTAGGAGTAGGGTTACGATTTTGGTTTGGGTTTTTGTTCGTAGAATCCAGATTTATTTTTAAGCTTAGGGTCAGGATTGCATTTTGGGTCAGAATCGAGTGCATTCAGGCTTAGGGTTAGTGTTGAAATTGACGAGTTAGTGTTAGGGTTAGAATCGAGCTCATTTAGGGTTAGAGTTATGGTTAGAATTCGTTAGGGGTAGGGTTAGGGTTAGGGATTCTCTTCCTAGAATCGAGGTTTAGAGTTAGGCTGAAGGTCAGAATTGCATTGTGGGTCAGAATCGCGTGCATTTTGTCTTAGCGTTTGTGTTGAAATCGACGAGTTAGTGTTCGGTTGAGAATCGAGCACATTTAGAGTTAGAGTTATGGGTAGAATTCAGTGCATTTAGGGTTAGGCTCAGGGTTAGTGTTAGGATTAAGGTTAGGGTTAGAGTGCATTTGGGGTTAGGGGTAGGAGTAGGGTTCCGATTATGGTTTGGGTTTTTGTTCATAGAATCAAGGTTATTGGATAAGCTTAGGGTCAGGATTGCTTTTTGGGTCAGCATCGAGTGCATTTAGGCTGAGGGTTATTGTTGAAATCGATGAAATATTGTTCGGGTTAGAATCGAGCACATTTAGGGTTAGAGTTATGGTTAGAATTCGTTAGGAGTAGTGTTAGGGTTAGGCTTTCTGTTCGTAGAATCGAGGTTTTGAGTTAGGCTGAAGGTCAGAATTGCATTGTGGGTCAGAATCGAGTGCATTTTGTTTTAGGGTTTGTGTTGAAATCGACGAGTTAGTGTTCGGGTGAGAAGCGAGCACATTTAGGGTGAGAGTTATGGTTAGAATTCAGTGCATTTAGGGTTAGGGTTAGGGTTACAGTTAGGGTTAGGATTAAGGTTGGGGCTGGAGTGCATTTGGGGCTAGGGTTAGGAGTAGGGTTACGATTTTGGTTTGGGTTTTTGTTCGTAGAATCCAGATTTATTTTAAAGCTTAGGGTCAGGATTGCATTTTGGGTCAGAATCGAGTGCATTCAGCCTTAGGGTTAGTGTTGAAATTGACGAGTTAGTGTTAGGGTTAGAATCGAGCTCATTTAAGGTTAAAGTTATGGTTAGAATTCGTTAGGGGTAGGGTTAGGGTTAGGGGTTCTGTTCCTAGAATCGAGGTTTAGAGTTAGGCTGAAGGTCAGAATTGCATTGTGGGTCAGAATCGTGTGCATTTTGTCTTAGCGTTTGTGTTGAAATCGACGAGTTAGTGTTCGGTTGAGAATCGAGCACATTTAGAGTTAGAGTTATGGTTAGAATTCAGTGCATTTAGGGTTAGGTTCAGGGTTAGTGTTAGGATTAAGGTTAGGGTTAAAGTGCATTTGGGGTTAGGGGTAGGAGTAGGGTTACGATTATGGTTTGGGTTTTTGTTCATCGAATCAAGGTTATTGGTTAAGCTTAGGGTCACGATTGCATTTTCGTTCAGAATGGAGTGCATTTAGGCTAAGGGTTAGTGTTGAAATAGATAAGTTAGTGTTAGGGTTAGAATCGATCACATTTCGAGTTAGAGTTATGGTTAGATTTCAGTGCATTTAGGGTTAGGGTTTGGGTTAGTGTTAGGTTTCGGTTCAGCGTTTGAATCGAGTGCATTTAAGGATAGTGTCAGGGTTAGAGTTAGGTTTAGTCTTAGCTTTCGTAGAATCGAGGGTTAGAGTTACGGTTAGGGTTAGGGTTAGTGTGCATTTAGTTATAGGGGTTGGAGTAGGGTTAGGATTAGTGTTAGGGTTAGGGTTTTGGTTAATGTTCATTTAGGGACAGGGGTAGGAGTAGGCTTTGGATTAGTGTCAGCGTTTGTGTTCGTAGAATCGAGGTTTAAGATTAAACTTAGGGTCAGGATTGCTTTTTGGGTCAGCATCGAGTGCATTTAGGCTGAGGGTTATTGTTGAAATCGATGAAATATTGTTCGGGTTAGAATCGAGCACATTTAGGGTTAGAGTTATGGTTAGAATTCGTAAGGGGTAGTGTTAGGGTTAGGCTTTCTGTTAGTAGAATCGAGGTTTTGAGTTAGGCTGAAGGTGAGAATTGCATTGTGGGTGAGAATCGAGTGCATTTTGCTTTAGGGTTTGTGTTGAAATCGACGAGTTAGTGTTCGGGTGAGAAGCGAGCACATTTAGGGTTAGAGTTATGGTTAGAATTCAGTACATTTAGGGTTAGGGTAGGGTTACATTTAGGGTTAGGATTAAGGTTGGGGCTGGAGTGCATTTGGGGCTAGGGTTAGAAGTAGGGTTACGATTTTGGTTTGGGTTTTTGTTCGTAGAATCCAGATTTATTTTAAAGCTTAGGGTCAGGATTGCATTTTGGGTCAGAATCGAGTGCATTCAGGCTTAGGGTTAGTGTTGAAATTGACGAGTTAGTGTTAGGGTTAGAATCGAGCTCATTTAGGGTTAGAGTTATGGTTAGAATTCGTTAGGGGTAGGGTTAGGGTTAGGGATTCTGTTAATAGAATCGAGGTTTAGAGTTAGGCTGAAGGTCAGAATTGCATTGTGGGTCAGAATCGCGTGCATTTTGTCTTAGCGTTTGTGTTGAAATCAACGAGTTAGTGTTCGGGTGAGAATCGAGCATATTTCGACTTAGAGTTATGGGTAGAATTCAGTGCATTTAGGGTTAGGCTCAGGGTTAGTGTTAGGATTAAGGTTAGGGTTAGAGTGCATTTGGGGTTAGGGGTAGGAGTAGGGTTCCGATTATGGTTTGGGTTTTTGTTCATAGAATCAAGGTTATTGGATAAGCTTAGGGTCAGGATTGCTTTTTGGGTCAGCATCGAGTGCATTTAGGCTGAGGGTTATTGTTGAAATCGATGAAATATTGTTCGGGTTAGAATCGAGCACATTTAGGGTTAGAGTTATGGTTAGAATTCGTTAGGAGTAGTGTTAGGGTTAGGCTTT
Source organism: Notamacropus eugenii (assembly GCF_028372415.1). Lineage (NCBI taxonomy): Eukaryota > Metazoa > Chordata > Mammalia > Diprotodontia > Macropodidae > Notamacropus > Notamacropus eugenii. The sequence continues at coordinate 10,918 of NW_027325133.1, forward strand.
CTGTTCGTAGAATCGAGGTTTTGAGTTAGGCTGAAGGTCAGAATTGCATTGTGGGTCAGAATCGAGTGCATTTTGTTTTAGGGTTTGTGTTGAAATCGACGAGTTAGTGTTCGGGTGAGAAGCGAGCACATTTAGGGTGAGAGTTATGGTTAGAATTCAGTGCATTTAGGGTTAGGGTTAGGGTTACAGTTAGGGTTAGGATTAAGGTTGGGGCTGGAGTGCATTTGGGGCTAGGGTTAGGAGTAGGGTTACGATTTTGGTTTGGGTTTTTGTTCGTAGAATCCAGATTTATTTTAAAGCTTAGGGTCAGGATTGCATTTTGGGTCAGAATCGAGTGCATTCAGCCTTAGGGTTAGTGTTGAAATTGACGAGTTAGTGTTAGGGTTAGAATCGAGCTCATTTAAGGTTAAAGTTATGGTTAGAATTCGTTAGGGGTAGGGTTAGGGTTAGGGGTTCTGTTCCTAGAATCGAGGTTTAGAGTTAGGCTGAAGGTCAGAATTGCATTGTGGGTCAGAATCGTGTGCATTTTGTCTTAGCGTTTGTGTTGAAATCGACGAGTTAGTGTTCGGTTGAGAATCGAGCACATTTAGAGTTAGAGTTATGGTTAGAATTCAGTGCATTTAGGGTTAGGTTCAGGGTTAGTGTTAGGATTAAGGTTAGGGTTAAAGTGCATTTGGGGTTAGGGGTAGGAGTAGGGTTACGATTATGGTTTGGGTTTTTGTTCATCGAATCAAGGTTATTGGTTAAGCTTAGGGTCACGATTGCATTTTCGTTCAGAATGGAGTGCATTTAGGCTAAGGGTTAGTGTTGAAATAGATAAGTTAGTGTTAGGGTTAGAATCGATCACATTTCGAGTTAGAGTTATGGTTAGATTTCAGTGCATTTAGGGTTAGGGTTAGGGTTAGTGTTAGGTTTCGGTTCAGCGTTTGAATCGAGTGCATTTAAGGATAGTGTCAGGGTTAGAGTCAGGTTTAGTGTTAGCTTTCGTAGAATCGAGGGTTAGGGTTACGGTTAGGGTTAGGGTTAGTGTGCATTTAGTTATAGGGGTTGGAGTAGGGTTAGGATTAGTGTTAGGGTTAGGGTTTTGGTTAATGTTCATTTAGGGACAGGGGTAGGAGTAGGCTTTGGATTAGTGTCAGCGTTTGTGTTCGTAGAATCGAGGTTTAAGATTAAACTTAGGGTCAGGATTGCTTTTTGGGTCAGCATCGAGTGCATTTAGGCTGAGGGTTATTGTTGAAATCGATGAAATATTGTTCGGGTTAGAATCGAGCACATTTAGGGTTAGAGTTATGGTTAGAATTCGTAAGGGGTAGTGTTAGGGTTAGGCTTTCTGTTAGTAGAATCGAGGTTTTGAGTTAGGCTGAAGGTGAGAATTGCATTGTGGGTGAGAATCGAGTGCATTTTGCTTTAGGGTTTGTGTTGAAATCGACGAGTTAGTGTTCGGGTGAGAAGTGAGCACATTTAGGGTTAGAGTTATGGTTAGAATTCAGTGCATTTAGGGTTAGGGTAGGGTTACATTTAGGGTTAGGATTAAGGTTGGGGCTGGAGTGCATTTGGGGCTAGGGTTAGGAGTAGGGTTACGATTATGGTTTGGGTTTTTGTTCGTAGAATCCAGATTTATTTTTAAGCTTAGGGTCAGGATTGCATTTTGGGTCAGAATCGAGTGCATTCAGGCTTAGGGTTAGTGTTGAAATTGACGAGTTAGTGTTAGGGTTAGAATCGAGCTCATTTAGGGTTAGAGTTATGGTTAGAATTCGTTAGGGGTAGGGTTAGGGTTAGGGATTCTCTTCCTAGAATCGAGGTTTAGAGTTAGGCTGAAGGTCAGAATTGCATTGTGGGTCAGAATCGCGTGCATTTTGTCTTAGCGTTTGTGTTGAAATCGACGAGTTAGTGTTCGGTTGAGAATCCAGCACATTTCGAGTTAGAGTTATGGTTAGAATTCAGTGCATTTAGGGTTAGGTTCAGGGTTAGTGTTAGGATTAAGGTCAGGGTTAAAGTGCATTTGGGGTTAGGGGTAGGAGTAGGGTTACGATTATGGTTTGGGTTTTTGTTCATAGAATCAAGGTTATTGGTTAAGCTTAGGGTCACGATTGCATTTTGGTTCAGAATGGAGTGCATTTAGGCTAAGGGTTAGTGTTGAAATAGATAAGTTAGTGTTAGGGTTAGAATCGATCACATTTCGAGTTAGAGTTATGGTTAGATTTCAGTGCATTTAGGGTTAGGGTTTGGGTTAGTGTTAGGTTTCGGTTCAGCGTTTGAATCGAGTGCATTTAAGGATAGTGTCAGGGTTAGAGTTAGGTTTAGTGTTAGCTTTCGTAGAATCGAGGGTTAGAGTTACGGTTAGGGTTAGGGTTAGTGTGCATTTAGTTATAGGGGTAGGAGTAGGGTTAGGATTAGTGTTAGGGTTAGGGTTTTGGTTAATGTTCATTTAGGGATAGGGGTAGGAGTAGGCTTTGGATTAGTGTCAGCGTTTGTGTTCGTAGAATCGAGGTTTAAGATTAAGCTTAGAGTCAGGATTGCTTTTTGGGTCAGCATCGAGTGCATTTATGCTGAGGGTTATTGTTGAAATCGATGAAATATTGTTCGGGTAAGAATCGAGCACATTTAGGGTTAGAGTTATGGTTACAATTCGTTAGGGGTAGTGTTAGGGTTAGGCTTTCTGTTCATAGAATCGAAGTTTTGAGTTAGGCTGAAGGTCAGATTTTCATTGTGGGTCAGAATCGAGTGCATTTTGTTTTAGGGTTTGTGTTGAAATCGACGAGTTAGTGTTCGGGTGAGAAGCGAGCACATTTAGGGTTAGAGTTATCGTTAGAATTCAGTGCATTTAGGGTTAGGGTAGGGTTACATTTAGGGTTTGCATTAAGGTTGGGGCTGGAGTGCATTTGGGGCTAGGGTTAGGAGTAGGGTTACGATTTTGGTTTGGGTTTTTGTTCGTAGAATCCAGATTTATTTTAAAGCTTAGGGTCAGGATTGCATTTTGGGTCAGAATCGAGTGCATTCAGCCTTAGGGTTAGTGTTGAAATTGACGAGTTAGTGTTAGGGTTAGAATCGAGCTCATTTAGGGTTAAAGTTATGGTTAGAATTCGTTAGGCGTAGGGTTAGGGTTAGGGGTTCTGTTCCTAGAATCGAGGTTTAGAGTTAGGCTGAAGGTCAGAATTGCATTGTGGGTCAGAATCACGTGCATTTTCTCTTAGCGTTTGTGTTGAAATCAACGAGTTAGTGTTCGGGTGAGAATCGAGCATATTTCGACTTAGAGTTATGGGTAGAATTCAGTGCATTTAGGGTTAGGCTCAGGGTTAGTGTTAGGATTAAGGTTAAGGTTAGAGTGCATTTGGGGTTAGGGGTAGGAGTAGGGTTCCGATTATGGTTTGGGTTTTTGTTCATAGAATCAAGGTTATTGGATAAGCTTAGGGTCAGGATTGCTTTTTGGGTCAGCATCGAGTGCATTTAGGCTGAGGGTTATTGTTGAAATCGATGAAATATTGTTCGGGTTAGAATCGAGCACATTTAGGGTTAGAGTTATGGTTAGAATTCGTTAGGAGTAGTGTTAGGGTTAGGCTTTCTGTTCGTAGAATCGAGGTTTTGAGTTAGGCTGAAGGTCAGAATTGCATTGTGGGTCAGAATCGAGTGCATTTTGTTTTAGGGTTTGTGTTGAAATCGACGAGTTAGTGTTCGGGTGAGAAGCGAGCACATTTAGGGTGAGAGTTATGGTTAGAATTCAGTGCATTTAGGGTTAGGGTTAGGGTTACAGTTAGGATTAGGATTAAGGTTGGGGCTGGAGTGCATTTGGGGCTAGGGTTAGGAATAGGGTTACGATTTTGGTTTGGGTTTTTGTTCGTAGAATCCAGATTTATTTTAAAGCTTAGGGTCAGGATTGCATTTTGGGTCAGAATCGAGTGCATTCAGCCTTAGGGTTAGTGTTGAAATTGACGAGTTAGTGTTAGGGTTAGAATCGAGCTCATTTAAGGTTAAAGTTATGGTTAGAATTCGTTAGGGGTAGGGTTAGGGTTAGGGGTTCTGTTCCTAGAATCGAGGTTTAGAGTTAGGCTGAAGGTCAGAATTGCATTGTGGGTCAGAATCGCGTGCATTTTGTCTTAGCGTTTGTGTTGAAATCGACGAGTTAGTGTTCGGTTGAGAATCGAGCACATTTAGAGTTAGAGTTATGGTTAGAATTCAGTGCATTTAGGGTTAGGTTCAGGGTTAGTGTTAGGATTAAGGTTAGGGTTAAAGTGCATTTGGGGTTAGGGGTAGGAGTAGGGTTACGATTATGGTTTGGGTTTTTGTTCATAGAATCAAGGTTATTGGTTAAGCTTAGGGTCACGATTGCATTTTGGTTCAGAATGGAGTGCATTTAGGCTAAGGGTTAGTGTTGAAATAGATAAGTTAGTGTTAGGGTTAGAATCGATCACATTTCGAGTTAGAGTTATGGTTAGATTTCAGTGCATTTAGGGTTAGTGTTAGGGTTAGTGTTAGGTTTCGGTTCAGCGTTTGAATCAAGTGCATTTAAGGATAGTGTCAGGGTTAGAGTTAGGTTTAGTGTTAGCTTTCGTAGAATCGAGGGTTAGAGTTACGGTTAGGGTTACGGTTAGTGTGCATGTAGTTATAGGGGTAGGAGTAGGGTTAGGATTAGTGTTAGGGTTAGGGTTTTGGTTAATGTTCATTTAGGGACAGGGGTAGGAGTAGGCTTTGGATTAGTGTCAGCGTTTGTGTTCGTAGAATCGAGGTTTAAGATTAAACTTAGGGTCAGGATTGCTTTTTGGGTCAGCATCGAGTGCATTTAGGCTGAGGGTTATTGTTGAAATCGATGAAATATTGTTCGGGTTAGAATCGAGCACATTTAGGGTTAGAGTTATGGTTAGAATTCGTAAGGGGTAGTGTTAGGGTTAGGCTTTCTGTTAGTAGAATCGAGGTTTTGAGTTAGGCTGAAGGTCAGAATTGCATTGTGGGTGAGAATCGAGTGCATTTTGCTTTAGGGTTTGTGTTGAAATCGACGAGTTAGTGTTCGGGTGAGAAGCGAGCACATTTAGGGTTAGAGTTATGGTTAGAATTCAGTGCATTTAGGGTTAGGGTAGGGTTACATTTAGGGTTAGGATTAAGGTTGGGGCTGGAGTGCATTTGGGGCTAGGGTTAGGAGTAGGGTTACGATTTTGGTTTGGGTTTTTGTTCGTAGAATCCAGATTTATTTTTAAGCTTAGGGTCAGGATTGCATTTTGGGTCAGAATCGAGTGCATTCAGGCTTAGGGTTAGTGTTGAAATTGACGAGTTAGTGTTAGGGTTAGAATCGAGCTCATTTAGGGTTAGAGTTATGGTTAGAATTCGTTAGGGGTAGGGTTAGGGTTAGGGATTCTCTTCCTAGAATCGAGGTTTAGAGTTAGGCTGAAGGTCAGAATTGCATTGTGGGTCAGAATCGCGTGCATTTTGTCTTAGCGTTTGTGTTGAAATCGACGAGTTAGTGTTTGGTTGAGAATCCAGCACATTTCGAGTTAGAGTTATGGTTAGAATTCAGTGCATTTAGGGTTAGGTTCAGGGTTAGTGTTAGGATTAAGGTCAGGGTTAAAGTGCATTTGGGGTTAGGGGTAGGAGTAGGGTTACGATTATGGTTTGGGTTTTTGTTCATAGAATCAAGGTTATTGGTTAAGCTTAGGGTCACGATTGCATTTTGGTTCAGAATGGAGTGCATTTAGGCTAAGGGTTAGTGTTGAAATAGATAAGTTAGTGTTAGGGTTAGAATCGATCACATTTCGAGTTAGAGTTATGGTTAGATTTCAGTGCATTTAGGGTTAGGGTTTGGGTTAGTGTTAGGTTTCGGTTCAGCGTTTGAATCGAGTGCATTTAAGGATAGTGTCAGGGTTAGAGTTAGGTTTAGTGTTAGCTTTCGTAGAATCGAGGGTTAGAGTTACGGTTAGGGTTAGGGTTAGTGTGCATTTAGTTATAGGGGTAGGAGTAGGGTTAGGATTAGTGTTAGGGTTAGGGTTTTGGTTAATGTTCATTTAGGGATAGGGGTAGGAGTAGGCTTTGGATTAGTGTCAGCGTTTGTGTTCGTAGAATCGAGGTTTAAGATTAAGCTTAGGGTCAGGATTGCTTTTTGGGTCAGCATCGAGTGCATTTATGCTGAGGGTTATTGTTGAAATCGATGAAATATTGTTCGGGTAAGAATCGAGCACATTTAGGGTTAGAGTTATGGTTACAATTCGTTAGGGGTAGTGTTAGGGTTAGGCTTTCTGTTCATAGAATCGAAGTTTTGAGTTAGGCTGAAGGTCAGAATTTCATTGTGGGTCAGAATCGAGTGCATTTTGTTTTAGGGTTTGTGTTGAAATCGACGAGTTAGTGTTCGGGTGAGAAGCGAGCACATTTAGGGTTAGAGTTATCGTTAGAATTCAGTGCATTTAGGGTTAGGGTAGGGTTACATTTAGGGTTTGCATTAAGGTTGGGGCTGGAGTGCATTTGGGGCTAGGGTTAGGAGTAGGGTTACGATTTTGGTTTGGGTTTTTGTTCGTAGAATCCAGATTTATTTTAAAGCTTAGGGTCAGGATTGCATTTTGGGTCAGAATCGAGTGCATTCAGCCTTAGGGTTAGTGTGAAATTGACGAGTTAGTGTTAGGGTTAGAATCGAGCTCATTTAGGGTTAAAGTTATGGTTAGAATTCGTTAGGGGTAGGGTTAGGGTTAGGGGTTCTGTTCCTAGAATCGAGGTTTAGAGATAGGCTGAAGGTCAGAATTGCATTGTGGGTCAGAATCGCGTGCATTTTGTCTTAGCGTTTGTGTTGAAATCAACGAGTTAGTGTTCGGGTGAGAATCGAGCATATTTCGACTTAGAGTTATGGGTAGAATTCAGTGCATTTAGGGTTAGGCTCAGGGTTAGTGTTAGGATTAAGGTTAGGGTTAGAGTGCATTTGGGGTTAGGGGTAGGAGTAGGGTTCCGATTATGGTTTGGGTTTTTGTTCATAGAATCAAGGTTATTGGATAAGCTTAGGGTCAGGATTGCTTTTTGGGTCAGCATCGAGTGCATTTAGGCTGAGGGTTATTGTTGAAATCGATGAAATATTGTTCGGGTTAGAATCGAGCACATTTAGGGTTAGAATTATGGTTAGAATTCGTTAGGAGTAGTGTTAGGGTTAGGCTTTCTGTTCGTAGAATCGAGGTTTTGAGTTAGGCTGAAGGTCAGAATTGCATTGTGGGTCAGAATCGAGTGCATTTTGTTTTAGGGTTTGTGTTGAAATCGACGAGTTAGTGTTCGGGTGAGAAGCGAGCACATTTAGGGTGAGAGTTATGGTTAGAATTCAGTGCATTTAGGGTTAGGGTTAGGGTTACAGTTAGGGTTAGGATTAAGGTTGGGGCTGGAGTGCATTTGGGGCTAGGGTTAGGAGTAGGGTTACGATTTTGGTTTGGGTTTTTGTTCGTAGAATCCAGGTTTATTTTAAAGCTTAGGGTCAGGATTGCATTTTGGGTCAGAATCGAGTGCATTCAGCCTTAAGGTTAGTGTTGAAATTGACGAGTTAGTGTTAGGGTTAGAATCGAGCTCATTTAAGGTTAAAGTTATGGTTAGAATTCGTTAGGGGTAGGGTTAGGGTTAGGGGTTCTGTTCCTAGAATCGAGGTTTAGAGTTAGGCTGAAGGTCAGAATTGCATTGTGGGTCAGAATCGCGTGCATTTTGTCTTAGCGTTTGTGTTGAAATCGACGAGTTAGTGTTCGGTTGAGAATTGAGCACATTTAGAGTTAGAGTTATGGTTAGAATTCAGTGCATTTAAGGTTAGGTTCAGGGTTAGTGTTAGGATTAAGGTCAGGGTTAAAGTGCATTTGGGGTTAGGGGTAGGAGTAGGGTTACGATTATGGTTTGGGTTTTTGTTCATCGAATCAAGGTTATTGGTTAAGCTTAGGGTCACGATTGCATTTTCGTTCAGAATGGAGTGCATTTAGGCTAAGGGTTAGTGTTGAAATAGATAAGTTAGTGTTAGGGTTAGAATCGATCACATTTCGAGTTAGAGTTATGGTTAGATTTCAGTGCATTTAGGGTTAGGGTTTGGGTTAGTGTTAGGTTTCGGTTCAGCGTTTGAATCGAGTGCATTTAAGGATAGTGTCAGGGTTAGAGTTAGGTTTAGTGTTAGCTTTCGTAGAATCGAGGGTTAGAGTTACGGTTAGGGTTAGGGTTAGTGTGCATGTAGTTATAGGGGTAGGAGTAGGGTTAGGATTAGTGTTAGGGTTAGGGTTTTGGTTAATGTTCATTTAGGGATAGGGGTAGGAGTAGGCTTTGGATTAGTGTCAGCGTTTGTGTTCGTAGAATCGAGGTTTAAGATTAAGCTTAGGGTCAGGATTGCTTTTTGGGTCAGCATCGAGTGCATTTAGGCTGAGGGTTATTGTTGAAATCGATGAAATATTGTTCGGGTTAGAATCGAGCACATTTAGGGTTAGAGTTATGGTTAGAATTCGTAAGGGGTAGTGTTAGGGTTAGGCTTTCTGTTAGTAGAATCGAGGTTTTGAGTTAGGCTGAAGGTCAGAATTGCATTGTGGGTCAGAATCGAGTGCATTTTGTCTTACCGTTTGTGTTGAAATCGACGAGTTAGTGTTCGGTTGAGAATCGAGCACATTTAGAGTTAGAGTTATGGTTAGAATTCAGTGCATTTAAGGTTAGGTTCAGGGTTAGTGTTAGGATTAAGGTCAGGGTTAAAGTGCATTTGGGGTTAGGGGTAGGAGTAGGGTTACGATTATGGTTTGGGTTTTTGTTCATCGAATCAAGGTTATTGGTTAAGCTTAGGGTCACGATTGCATTTTCGTTCAGAATGGAGTGCATTTAGGCTAAGGGTTAGTGTTGAAATAGATAAGTTAGTGTTAGGGTTAGAATCGATCACATTTCGAGTTAGAGTTATGGTTAGATTTCAGTGCATTTAGGGTTAGGGTTTGGGTTAGTGTTAGGTTTCGGTTCAGCGTTTGAATCGAGTGCATTTAAGGATAGTGTCAGGGTTAGAGTTAGGTTTAGTGTTAGCTTTCGTAGAATCGAGGGTTAGAGTTACGGTTAGGGTTAGGGTTAGTGTGCATGTAGTTATAGGGGTAGGAGTAGGGTTAGGATTAGTGTTAGGGTTAGGGTTTTGGTTAATGTTCATTTAGGGATAGGGGTAGGAGTAGGCTTTGGATTAGTGTCAGCGTTTGTGTTCGTAGAATCGAGGTTTAAGATTAAGCTTAGGGTCAGGATTGCTTTTTGGGTCAGCATCGAGTGCATTTAGGCTGAGGGTTATTGTTGAAATCGATGAAATATTGTTCGGGTTAGAATCGAGCACATTTAGGGTTAGAGTTATGGTTAGAATTCGTAAGGGGTAGTGTTAGGGTTAGGCTTTCTGTTAGTAGAATCGAGGTTTTGAGTTAGGCTGAAGGTCAGAATTGCATTGTGGGTCAGAATCGAGTGCATTTTGTCTTACCGTTTGTGTTGAAATCGACGAGTTAGTGTTCGGTTGAGAATCGAGCACATTTAGAGTTAGAGTTATGGTTAGAATTCAGTGCATTTAGGGTTAGGTTCAGGGTTAGTGTTAGGATTAAGGTTAGGGTTAAAGTGCATTTGGGGTTAGGGGTAGGAGTAGGGTTACGATTATGGTTTGGGTTTTTGTTCATCGAATCAAGGTTATTGGTTAAGCTTAGGGTCACGATTGCATTTTGGTTCAGAATGGAGTGCATTTAGGCTAAGGGTTAGTGTTGAAATAGATAAGTTAGTGTTAGGGTTGGAATCGATCACATTTCGAGTTAGAGTTATGGTTAGATTTCAGTGCATTTAGGGTTAGGGTTTGGGTTAGTGTTAGGTTTCGGTTCAGCGTTTGAATCGAGTGCATTTAAGGATAGTGTCAGGGTTAGAGTTAGGTTTAGTGTTAGCTTTCGTAGAATCGAGGGTTAGAGTTACGGTTAGGGTTACGGTTAGTGTGCATGTAGTTATAGGGGTAGGAGTAGGGTTAGGATTAGTGTTAGGGTTAGGGTTTTGGTTAATGTTCATTTAGGGACAGGGGTAAGAGTAGGCTTTGGATTAGTGTCAGCGTTTGTGTTCGTAGAATCGAGGTTTAAGATTAAACTTAGGGTCAGGATTGCTTTTTGGGTCAGCATCGAGTGCATTTAGGCTGAGGGTTATTGTTGAAATCGATGAAATATTGTTCGGGTTAGAATCGAGCACATTTAGGGTTAGAGTTATGGTTAGAATTCGTAAGGGGTAGTGTTAGGGTTTGGCTTTCTGTTAGTAGAATCGAGGTTTTGAGTTAGGCTGAAGGTCAGAATTGCATTGTGGGTGAGAATCGAGTGCATTTTGCTTTAGGGTTTGTGTTGAAATCGACGAGTTAATGTTCGGGTGAGAAGCGAGCACATTTAGGGTTAAAGTTATGGTTAGAATTCAGTGCATTTAGGGTTAGGGTAGGGTTACATTTAGGGTTAGGATTAAGGTTGGGGCTGGAGTGCATTTGGGGCTAGGGTTAGGAGTAGGGTTACGATTTTGGTTTGGGTTTTTGTTCATAGAATCCAGATTTATTTTTAAGCTTAGGGTCAGGATTGCATTTTGGGTCAGAATCGAGTGCATTCAGGCTTAGGGTTAGTGTTGAAATTGACGAGTTAGTGTTAGGGTTAGAATCGAGCTCATTTAGGGTTAGAGTTATGGTTAGAATTCGTTAGGGGTATGGTTAGGGTTAGGGATTCTCTTCCTAGAATCGAGGTTTAGAGTTAGGCTGAAGGTCAGAATTGCATTGTGGGTCAGAATCGCGTGCATTTTGTCTTAGCGTTTGTGTTGAAATCGACGAGTTAGTGTTCGGTTGAGAATCCAGCACATTTCGAGTTAGAGTTATGGTTAGAATTCAGTGCATTTAGGGTTAGGTTCAGGGTTAGTGTTAGGATTAAGGTCAGGGTTAAAGTGCATTTGGGGTTAGGGGTAGGAGTAGGGTTACGATTATGGTTTGGGTTTTTGTTCATAGAATCAAGGTTATTGGTTAAGCTTACGGTCACGATTGCATTTTGGTTCAGAATGGAGTGCATTTAGGCTAAGGGTTAGTGTTGAAATAGATAAGTTAGTGTTAGGGTTAGAATCGATCACATTTCGAGTTAGAGTTATGGTTAGATTTCAGTGCATTTAGGGTTAGGGTTTGGGTTAGTGTTAGGTTTCGGTTCAGCGTTTGAATCGAGTGCATTTAAGGATAGTGTCAGGGTTAGAGTTAGGTTTAGTGTTAGCTTTCGTAGAATCGAGGGTTAGAGTTACGGTTAGGGTTAGGGTTAGTGTGCATTTAGTTATAGGGGTAGGAGTAGGGTTGGGATTAGTGTTAGGGTTAGGGTTTTGGTTAATGTTCATTTAGGGATAGGGGTAGGAGTAGGCTTTGGATTAGTGTCAGCGTTTGTGTTCGTAGAATCGAGGTTTAAGATTAAGCTTAGGGTCAGGATTGCTTTTTGGGTCAGCATCGAGTGCATTTATGCTGAGGGTTATTGTTGAAATCGATGAAATATTGTTCGGGTAAGAATCGAGCACATTTAGGGTTAGAGTTATGGTTACAATTCGTTAGGGGTAGTGTTAGGGTTAGGCTTTCTGTTCATAGAATCGAAGTTTTGAGTTAGGCTGAAGGTCAGAATTTCATTGTGGTTCAGAATCGAGTGCATTTTGTTTTAGGGTTTGTGTTGAAATCGACGAGTTAGTGTTCGGGTGAGAAGCGAGCACATTTAGGGTTAGAGTTATCGTTAGAATTCAGTGCATTTAGGGTTAGGGTAGGGTTACATTTAGGGTTTGCATTAAGGTTGGGGCTGGAGTGCATTTGGGGCTAGGGTTAGGAGTAGGGTTACGATTTTGGTTTGGGTTTTTGTTCGTAGAATCCAGATTTATTTTAAAGCTTAGGGTCAGGATTGCATTTTGGGTCAGAATCGAGTGCATTCAGCCTTAGGGTTAGTGTTGAAATTGACGAGTTAGTGTTAGGGTTAGAATCGAGCTCATTTAGGGTTAAAGTTATGGTTAGAATTCGTTAGGGGTAGGGTTAGGGTTAGGGGTTCTGTTCCTAGAATCGAGGTTTAGAGTTAGGCTGAAGGTCAGAATTGCATTGTGGGTCAGAATCGCGTGCATTTTGTCTTAGCGTTTGTGTTGAAATCAACGAGTTAGTGTTCCGGTGAGAATCGAGCATATTTCGACTTAGAGTTATGGGTAGAATTCAGTGCATTTAGGGTTAGGCTCAGGGTTAGTGTTAGGATTAAGGTTAGGGTTAGAGTGCATTTGGGGTTAGGGGTAGGAGTAGGGTTCCGATTATGGTTTGGGTTTTTGTTCATAGAATCAAGGTTATTGGATAAGCTTAGGGTCAGGATTGCTTTTTGGGTCAGCATCGAGTGCATTTAGGCTGAGGGTTATTGTTGAAATCGATGAAATATTGTTCGGGTTAGAATCGAGCACATTTAGGGTTAGAATTATGGTTAGAATTCGTTAGGAGTAGTGTTAGGGTTAGGCTTTCTGTTCGTAGAATCGAGGTTTTGAGTTAGGCTGAAGGTCAGAATTGCATTGTGGGTCAGAATCGAGTGCATTTTGTTTTAGGGTTTGTGTTGAAATCGACGAGTTAGTGTTCGGGTGAGAAGCGAGCACATTTAGGGTGAGAGTTATGGTTAGAATTCAGTGCATTTAGGGTTAGGGTTAGGGTTACAGTTAGGGTTAGGATTAAGGTTGGGGCTGGAGTGCATTTGGGGCTAGGGTTAGGAGTAGGGTTACGATTTTGGTTTGGGTTTTTGTTCGTAGAATCCAGATTTATTTTAAAGCTTAGGGTCAGGATTGCATTTTGGGTCAGAATCGAGTGCATTCAGCCTTAGGGTTAGTGTTGAAATTGACGAGTTAGTGTTAGGGTTAGAATCGAGCTCATTTAAGGTTAAAGTTATGGTTAGAATTCGTTAGGGGTAGGGTTAGGGTTAGGGGTTCTGTTCCTAGAATCGAGGTTTAGAGTTAGGCTGAAGGTCAGAATTGCATTGTGGGTCAGAATCGCGTGCATTTTGTCTTAGCGTTTGTGTTGAAATCGACGAGTTAGTGTTCGGTTGAGAATCGAGCACATTTAGAGTTAGAGTTATGGTTAGAATTCAGTGCATTTAGGGTTAGGTTCAGGGTTAGTGTTAGGATTAAGGTTAGGGTTAAAGTGCATTTGGGGTTAGGGGTAGGAGTAGGGTTACGATTATGGTTTGGGTTTTTGTTCATAGAATCAAGGTTATTGGTTAAGCTTAGGGTCACGATTGCATTTTGGTTCAGAATGGAGTGCATTTAGGCTAAGGGTTAGTGTTGAAATAGATAAGTTAGTGTTAGGGTTAGAATCGATCACATTTCGAGTTAGAGTTATGGTTAGATTTCAGTGCATTTAGGGTTAGGGTTTGGGTTAGTGTTAGGTTTCGGTTCAGCGTTTGAATCGAGTGCATTTAAGGATAGTGTCAGGGTTAGAGTTAGGTTTAGTGTTAGCTTTCGTAGAATCGAGGGTTAGAGTTACGGTTAGGGTTAGGGTTAGTGTGCATTTAGTTATAGGGGTTGGAGTAGGGTTAGGATTAGTGTTAGGGTTAGGGTTTTGGTTAATGTTCATTTAGGGACAGGGGTAGGAGTAGGCTTTGGATTAGTGTCAGCGTTTGTGTTCGTAGAATCGAGGTTTAAGATTAAACTTAGGGTCAGGATTGCTTTTTGGGTCAGCATCGAGTGCATTTAGGCTGAGGGTTATTGTTGAAATCGATGAAATATTCTTCGGGTTAGAATCGAGCACATTTAGGGTTAGAGTTATGGTTAGAATTCGTAAGGAGTAGTGTTAGGGTTAGGCTTTCTGTTAGTAGAATCGAGGTTTTGAGTTAGGCTGAAGGTCAGAATTGCATTGTGGGTCAGAATCGAGTGCATTTTGTTTTAGGGTTTGTGTTGAAATCGACGAGTTAGTGTTCGGGTGAGAAGCGAGCACATTTAGGGTTAGAGTTATCGTTAGAATTCAGTGCATTTAGGGTTAGGGTAGGGTTACATTTAGAGTTAGGATTAAGGTTGGGGCTGGAGTGCATTTGGGGCTAGGGTTAGGAGTAGGGTTACGATTTTGGTTTGGGTTTTTGTTCGTAGAATCCAGATTTATTTTTAAGCTTAGGGTCAGGATTGCATTTTGGGTCAGAATCGAGTGCATTCAGGCTTAGGGTTAGTGTTGAAATTCACGAGTTAGTGTTAGGGTTAGAATCGAGCTCATTTAGGGTTAGAGTTATGGTTAGAATTCGTTAGGGGTAGGGTTAGGGTTAGGGATTCTGTTAATAGAATCGAGGTTTAGAGTTAGGCTGAAGGTCAGAATTGCATTGTGGGTCAGAATCGCGTGCATTTTGTCTTAGCGTTTGTGTTGAAATCAACGAGTTAGTGTTCGGGTGAGAATCGAGCATATTTCGACTTAGAGTTATGGGTAGAATTCAGTGCATTTAGGGTTAGGCTCAGGGTTAGTGTTAGGATTAAGGTTAGGGTTAGAGTGCATTTGGGGTTAGGGGTAGGAGTAGGGTTCCGATTATGGTTTGGGTTTTTGTTCATAGAATCAATGTTATTGGATAAGCTTAGGGTCAGGATTGCTTTTTGGGTCAGCATCGAGTGCATTTAGGCTGAGGGTTATTGTTGAAATCGATGAAATATTGTTCGGGTTAGAATCGAGCACATTTAGGGTTAGAGTTATGGTTAGAATTCGTTAGGAGTAGTGTTAGGGTTAGGCTTTCTGTTCGTAGAATCGAGGTTTTGAGTTAGGCTGAAGGTCAGAATTGCATTGTGGGTCAGAATCGAGTGCATTTTGTTTTAGGGTTTGTGTTGAAATCGACGAGTTAGTGTTCGGGTGAGAAGCGAGCACATTTAGGGTGAGAGTTATGGTTAGAATTCAGTGCATTTAGGGTTAGGGTTAGGGTTACAGTTAGGGTTAGGATTAAGGTTGGGGCTGGAGTGCATTTGGGGCTAGGGTTAGGAGTAGGGTTACGATTTTGGTTTGGGTTTTTGTTCGTAGAATCCAGATTTATTTTAAAGCTTAGGGTCAGGATTGCATTTTGGGTCAGAATCGAGTGCATTCAGCCTTAGGGTTAGTGTTGAAATTGACGAGTTAGTGTTAGGGTTAGAATCGAGCTCATTTAAGGTTAAAGTTATGGTTAGAATTCGTTAGGGGTAGGGTTAGGGTTAGGGGTTCTCTTCCTAGAATCGAGGTTTAGAGTTAGGCTGAAGGTCAGAATTGCATTGTGGGTCAGAATCGCGTGCATTTTGTCTTAGCGTTTGTGTTGAAATCGACGAGTTAGTGTTCGGTTGAGAATCGAGCACATTTAGAGTTAGAGTTATGGTTAGAATTCAGTGCATTTAGGGTTAGGTTCAGGGTTAGTGTTAGGATTAAGGTTAGGGTTAAAGTGCATTTGGGGTTAGGGGTAGGAGTAGGGTTACGATTATGGTTTGGGTTTTTGTTCATCGAATCAAGGTTATTGGTTAAGCTTAGGGTCACGATTGCATTTTCGTTCAGAATGGAGTGCATTTAGGCTAAGGGTTAGTATTGAAATAGATAAGTTAGTGTTAGGGTTAGAATCGATCACATTTCGAGTTAGAGTTATGGTTAGATTTCAGTGCATTTAGGGTTAGGGTTTGGGTTAGTGTTAGGTTTCGGTTCAGCGTTTGAATCGAGTGCATTTAAGGATAGTATCAGGGTTAGAGTTAGGTTTAGTGTTAGCTTTCGTAGAATCGAGGGTTAGAGTTACGGTTAGGGTTAGGGTTAGTGTGCATTTAGTTATAGGGGTTGAAGTAGGGTTAGGATTAGTGTTAGGGTTAGGGTTTTGGTTAATGTTCATTTAGGGACAGGGGTAGGAGTAGGCTTTGGATTAGTGTCAGCGTTTGTGTTCGTAGAATCGAGGTTTAAGATTAAACTTAGGGTCAGGATTGCTTTTTGGGTCAGCATCGAGTGCATTTAGGCTGAGGGTTATTGTTGAAATCGATGAAATATTGTTCGGGTTAGAATCGAGCACATTTAGGGTTAGAGTTATGGTTAGAATTCGTAAGGGGTAGTGTTAGGGTTAGGCTTTCTGTTCGTAGAATCGAGGTTTTGAGTTAGGCTGAAGGTCAGAATTGCATTGTGGGTGAGAATCGAGTGCATTTTGCTTTAGGGTTTGTGTTGAAATCGACGAGTTAGTGTTCGGGTGAGAAGCGAGCACATTTAGGGTTAGAGTTATGGTTAGAATTCAGTGCATTTAGGGTTAGGGTAGGGTTACATTTAGGGTTAGGATTAAGGTTGGGGCTGGAGTGCATTTGGGGCTAGGGTTAGGAGTAGGGTTACGATTTTGGTTTGGGTTTTTGTTCGTAGAATCTAGATTTATTTTTAAGCTTAGGGTCAGGATTGCATTTTGGGTCAGAATCGAGTGCATTCAGCCTTAGGGTTCGTGTTGAAATTGACGAGTTAGTGTTAGGGTTAGAATCGAGCTCATTTAGGGTTAGAGTTATGGTTAGAATGCGTTAGGGGTAGGGTTAGGGTTAGGGATTCTCTTCCTAGAATCGAGGTTTAGAGTTAGGCTGAAGGTCAGAATTGCATTGTGGGTCAGAATCGCGTGCATTTTGTCTTAGCGTTTGTGTTGAAATCGACGAGTTAGTGTTCGGTTGAGAATCCAGCACATTTCGAGTTAGAGTTATGGTTAGAATTCAGTGCATTTAGGGTTAGGTTCAGGGTTAGTGTTAGGATTAAGGTTAGGGTTAAAGTGCATTTGGGGTTAGGGGTAGGAGTAGGGTTACGATTATGGTTTGGGTTTTTGTTCATAGAATCAAGGTTATTGGTTAAGCTTAGGGTCACGATTGCATTTTGGTTCAGAATGGAGTGCATTTAGGCTAAGGGTTAGTGTTGAAATAGATAAGTTAGTGTTAGGGTTAGAATCGATCACATTTCGAGTTAGAGTTATGGTTAGATTTCAGTGCATTTAGGGTTAGGGTTTGGGTTAGTGTTAGGTTTCGGTTCAGCGTTTGAATCGAGTGCATTTAAGGATAGTGTCAGGGTTAGAGTTAGGTTTAGTGTTAGCTTTCGTAGAATCGAGGGTTAGAGTTACGGTTAGGGTTAGGGTTAGTGTGCATTTAGTTATAGGGGTTGGAGTAGGGTTAGGATTAGTGTTAGGGTTAGGGTTTTGGTTAATGTTCATTTAGGGACAGGGGTAGGAGTAGGCTTTGGATTAGTGTCAGCGTTTGTGTTCGTAGAATCGAGGTTTAAGATTAAACTTAGGGTCAGGATTGCTTTTTGGGTCAGCATCGAGTGCATTTAGGCTGAGGGTTATTGTTGAAATCGATGAAATATTCTTCGGGTTAGAATCGAGCACATTTAGGGTTAGAGTTATGGTTAGAATTCGTAAGGAGTAGTGTTAGGGTTAGGCTTTCTGTTAGTAGAATCGAGGTTTTGAGTTAGGCTGAAGGTCAGAATTGCATTGTGGGTCAGAATCGAGTGCATTTTGTTTTAGAGTTTGTGTTGAAATCGACGAGTTAGTGTTCGGGTGAGAAGCGAGCACATTTAGGGTTAGAGTTATCGTTAGAATTCAGTGCATTTAGGGTTAGGGTAGGGTTACATTTAGAGTTAGGATTAAGGTTGGGGCTGGAGTGCATTTGGGGCTAGGGTTAGGAGTAGGGTTACGATTTTGGTTTGGGTTTTTGTTCGTAGAATCCAGATTTATTTTTAAGCTTAGGGTCAGGATTGCATTTTGGGTCAGAATCGAGTGCATTCAGGCTTAGGGTTAGTGTTGAAATTCACGAGTTAGTGTTAGGGTTAGAATCGAGCTCATTTAGGGTTAGAGTTATGGTTAGAATTCGTTAGGGGTAGGGTTAGGGTTAGGGATTCTGTTAATAGAATCGAGGTTTAGAGTTAGGCTGAAGGTCAGAATTGCATTGTGGGTCAGAATCGCGTGCATTTTGTCTTAGCGTTTGTGTTGAAATCAACGAGTTAGTGTTCGGGTGAGAATCGAGCATATTTCGACTTAGAGTTATGGGTAGAATTCAGTGCATTTAGGGTTAGGCTCAGGGTTAGTGTTAGGATTAAGGTTAGGGTTAGAGTGCATTTGGGGTTAGGGGTAGGAGTAGGGTTCCGATTATGGTTTGGGTTTTTGTTCATAGAATCAATGTTATTGGATAAGCTTAGGGTCAGGATTGCTTTTTGGGTCAGCATCGAGTGCATTTAGGCTGAGGGTTATTGTTGAAATCGATGAAATATTGTTCGGGTTAGAATCGAGCACATTTAGGGTTAGAGTTATGGTTAGAATTCGTTAGGAGTAGTGTTAGGGTTAGTCTTTCTGTTCGTAGAATCGAGGTTTTGAGTTAGGCTGAAGGTCAGAATTGCATTGTGGGTCAGAATCGAGTGCATTTTGTTTTAGGGTTTGTGTTGAAATCGACGAGTTAGTGTTCGGGTGAGAAGCGAGCACATTTAGGGTGAGAGTTATGGTTAGAATTCAGTGCATTTAGGGTTAGGGTTAGGGTTACAGTTAGGGTTAGGATTAAGGTTGGGGCTGGAGTGCATTTGGGGCTAGGGTTAGGAGTAGGGTTACGATTTTGGTTTGGGTTTTTGTTCGTAGAATCCAGATTTATTTTAAAGCTTAGGGTCAGGATTGCATTTTGGGTCAGAATCGAGTGCATTCAGCCTTAGGGTTAGTGTTGAAATTGACGAGTTAGTGTTAGGGTTAGAATCGAGCTCATTTAAGGTTAAAGTTATGGTTAGAATTCGTTAGGGGTAGGGTTAGGGTTAGGGGTTCTCTTCCTAGAATCGAGGTTTAGAGTTAGGCTGAAGGTCAGAATTGCATTGTGGGTCAGAATCGCGTGCATTTTGTCTTAGCGTTTGTGTTGAAATCGACGAGTTAGTGTTCGGTTGAGAATCGAGCACATTTAGAGTTAGAGTTATGGTTAGAATTCAGTGCATTTAGGGTTAGGTTCAGGGTTAGTGTTAGGATTAAGGTTAGGGTTAAAGTGCATTTGGGGTTAGGGGTAGGAGTAGGGTTACGATTATGGTTTGGGTTTTTGTTCATCGAATCAAGGTTATTGGTTAAGCTTAGGGTCACGATTGCATTTTCGTTCAGAATGGAGTGCATTTAGGCTAAGGGTTAGTATTGAAATAGATAAGTTAGTGTTAGGGTTAGAATCGATCACATTTCGAGTTAGAGTTATGGTTAGATTTCAGTGCATTTAGGGTTAGGGTTTGGGTTAGTGTTAGGTTTCGGTTCAGCGTTTGAATCGAGTGCATTTAAGGATAGTATCAGGGTTAGAGTTAGGTTTAGTGTTAGCTTTCGTAGAATCGAGGGTTAGAGTTACGGTTAGGGTTAGGGTTAGTGTGCATTTAGTTATAGGGGTTGAAGTAGGGTTAGGATTAGTGTTAGGGTTAGGGTTTTGGTTAATGTTCATTTAGGGACAGGGGTAGGAGTAGGCTTTGGATTAGTGTCAGCGTTTGTGTTCGTAGAATCGAGGTTTAAGATTAAACTTAGGGTCAGGATTGCTTTTTGGGTCAGCATCGAGTGCATTTAGGCTGAGGGTTATTGTTGAAATCGATGAAATATTGTTCGGGTTAGAATCGAGCACATTTAGGGTTAGAGTTATGGTTAGAATTCGTAAGGGGTAGTGTTAGGGTTAGGCTTTCTGTTCGTAGAATCGAGGTTTTGAGTTAGGCTGAAGGTCAGAATTGCATTGTGGGTGAGAATCGAGTGCATTTTGCTTTAGGGTTTGTGTTGAAATCGACGAGTTAGTGTTCGGGTGAGAAGCGAGCACATTTAGGGTTAGAGTTATGGTTAGAATTCAGTGCATTTAGGGTTAGGGTAGGGTTACATTTAGGGTTAGGATTAAGGTTGGGGCTGGAGTGCATTTGGGGCTAGGGTTAGGAGTAGGATTACGATTTTGGTTTGGGTTTTTGTTCGTAGAATCTAGATTTATTTTTAAGCTTAGGGTCAGGATTGCATTTTGGGTCAGAATCGAGTGCATTCAGCCTTAGGGTTCGTGTTGAAATTGACGAGTTAGTGTTAGGGTTAGAATCGAGCTCATTTAGGGTTAGAGTTATGGTTAGAATGCGTTAGGGGTAGGGTTAGGGTTAGGGATTCTCTTCCTAGAATCGAGGTTTAGAGTTAGGCTGAAGGTCAGAATTGCATTGTGGGTCAGAATCGCGTGCATTTTGTCTTAGCGTTTGTGTTGAAATCGACGAGTTAGTGTTCGGTTGAGAATCCAGCACATTTCGAGTTAGAGTTATGGTTAGAATTCAGTGCATTTAGGGTTAGGTTCAGGGTTAGTGTTAGGATTAAGGTTAGGGTTAAAGTGCATTTGGGGTTAGGGGTAGGAGTAGGGTTACGATTATCGTTTGGGTTTTTGTTCATAGAATCAAGGTTATTGGTTAAGCTTAGGGTCACGATTGCATTTTGGTTCAGAATGGAGTGCATTTAGGCTAAGGGTTAGTGTTGAAATAGATAAGTTAGTGTTAGGGTTAGAATCGATCACATTTCGAGTTAGAGTTATGGTTAGATTTCAGTGCATTTAGGGTTAGGGTTTGGGTTAGTGTTAGGTTTCGGTTCAGCGTTTGAATCGAGTGCATTTAAGGATAGTGTCAGGGTTAGAGTTAGGTTTAGTGTTAGCTTTCGTAGAATCGAGGGTTAGAGTTACGGTTAGGGTTAGGGTTAGTGTGCATTTAGTTATAGGGGTAGGAGTAGGGTTAGGATTAGTGTTAGGGTTAGGGTTTTGGTTAATGTTCATTTAGGGATAGGGGTAGGAGTAGGCTTTGGATTAGTGTCAGCGTTTGTGTTCGTAGAATCGAGGTTTAAGATTAAGCTTAGGGTCAGGATTGCTTTTTGGGTCAGCATCGAGTGCATTTATGCTGAGGGTTATTGTTGAAATCGATGAAATATTGTTCGGGTAAGAATCGAGCACATTTAGGGTTAGAGTTATGGTTACAATTCGTTAGGGGTAGTGTTAGGGTTAGGCTTTCTGTTCATAGAATCGAAGTTTTGAGTTAGGCTGAAGGTCAGAATTTCATTGTGGGTCAGAATCGAGTGCATTTTGTTTTAGGGTTTGTGTTGAAATCGACGAGTTAGTGTTCGGGTGAGAAGCGAGCACATTTAGGGTTAGAGTTATGGTTAGAATTCAGTGCATTTAGGGTTAGGGTAGGGTTACATTTAGGGTTTGCATTAAGGTTGGGGCTGGAGTGCATTTGGGGCTAGGGTTAGGAGTAGGGTTACGATTTTGGTTTGGGTTTTTGTTCGTAGAATCCAGATTTATTTTAAAGCTTAGAGTCAGGATTGCATTTTGGGTCAGAATCGAGTGCATTCAGGCTTAGGGTTAGTGTTGAAATTGACCAGTTAGTGTTAGGGTTAGATTCGAGCTCATTTAGGGTTAGAGTTATGGTTAGAATTCGTTAGGGGTAGGGTTAGGGTTAGGGGTTCTGTTCCTAGAATCGAGGTTTAGAGTTAGGCTGAAGGTCAGAATTGCATTGTGGGTCAGAATCGCGTGCATTTTGTCTTAGCGTTTCTGTTGAAATCGACGAGTTAGTGTTCAGTTGAGAATCGAGCACATTTCCAGTTAGAGTTATGGTTAGAATTCAGTGCATTTAGGGTTAGGCTCAGGGTTATTGTTAGGATTAAGGTTAGGGTTAAAGTGCATTTGGGGTTAGGGGTAGGAGTAGGGTTACGATTATGGTTTGGGTTTTTGTTCATAGAATCAAGGTTATTGGTTAAGCTTAGGGTCACGATTGCATTTTGGTTCAGAATGGAGTGCATTTAGGCTAAGGGTTAGTGTTGAAATAGATAAGTTTGTGTTAGGGTTAGAATCGATCACATTTCGAGTTAGAGTTATGGTTAGATTTCAGTGCATTTAGGGTTAGGGTTTGGGTTAGTGTTAGGTTTCGGTTCAGCGTTTGAATCGAGTGCATTTAAGGATAGTGTCAGGGTTAGAGTTAGGTTTAGTGTTAGCTTTCGTAGAATCGAGGGTTAGAGTTACGGTTAGGGTTAGGGTTAGTGTGCATTTAGTTATAGGGGTAGGAGTAGGGTTAGGATTAGTGTTAGGGTTAGGGTTTTGGTTAATGTTCATTTAGGGATAGGGATAGGAGTAGGCTTTGGATTAGTGTCAGCGTTTGTGTTCGTAGAATCGAGGTTTAAGATTAAGCTTAGGGTCAGGATTGCTTTTTGGGTCAGCATCGAGTGCATTTAGGCTGAGGGTGATTGTTGAAATCGATGAAATATTGTTCGGGTCAGAAGGGAGCACATTTAGGGTTAGAGTTATGGTTAGAATTCAGTGCATTTAGGGTTAGGGTAGGGTTACATTTAGGGTTAGGATTAAGGTTGGGACTGGAGTGCATTTGGGGCTAGGGTTAGGAGTAGGGTTACGATTTTGGTTTGGGTTTTTGTTCGTAGAATCCAGATTTATTTTAAAGCTTAGGGTCAGGATTGCATTTTGGGTCAGAATCGAGTGCATTCAGCCTTAGGGTTAGTGTTGAAATTGACGAGTTAGTGTTAGGGTTAGAATCGAGCTCATTTAGGGTCAGAGTTATGGTTAGAATTCGTTAGGGGTAGGGTTAGGGATAGGTTTTCTGTTCCTAGAATCGAGGATTAGAGTTAGGCTGAAGGTCAGAATTACATTGTGGGTCAGAATCGCGTGCATTTTGTCTTAGCGTTTGTGTTGAAATCGACGAGTTTGTTTTCGTTTGAGAATCGAGCACATTTAGAGTTAGAGTTATGGTTAGAATTCAGTGCATTTAGGGTTAGGCTCAGGGTTAGTGTTAGGATTAAGGTTAGGGTTAAAGTGCATTTGGGGTTAGGGGTAGAAGTAGGGTTACGATTATGGTTTGGGTTTTTGTTCATAGAATCAAGGTTATTGGTTAAGCTTAGGGTCACGATTGCATTTTGGTTCAGAATGGAGTGCATTTAGGCTAAGGGTTAGTGTTGAAATAGATAAGTTAGTGTTAGGGTTAGAATCGATCACATTTCGAGTTAGGGTTATGGTTAGATTTCAGTGCATTTAGGGTTAGGGTTAGGGTTAGTGTTAGGTTTCGGTTCAGCGTTTGAATCGAGTGCATTTAAGGATAGTGTCAGGGTTAGAGTCAGGTTTAGTGTTAGCTTTCATAGAATCGAGGGTTAGGGTTACGGTTAGGGTTAGGGTTAGTGTGCATTTAGTTATAGGGGTAGGAATAGGGTTAGGATTAGTGTTAGGGTTAGGGTTTTGGTTAATGTTCATTTAGGCATAGGGATAGGAGTAGGCTTTGGATTAGTGTCAGCGTTTGTGTTCGTAGAATCGAGTTTTAAGATTCAACTTAGGGTCAGGATTGCTTTTTGGGTCAGAATCGAGTGCATTCAGGCTTAGGGTTAGTGTTGAAATTGACGAGTTAGTGTTAGGGTTAGAATCGAGCTCATTTAGGGTTAAAGTTATGGTTAGAATTCGTTAGGGGTAGGGTTACGGTTACGGGTTCTGTTCCTAGAATCGAGGTTTAGAGTTAGGCTGAAGGTCAGAATTGCATTGTGGGTCAGAATCGCGTGCATTTTGTCTTAGCGTTTGTGTTGAAATCAACGACTTAGTGTTCGGGTGAGAATCGAGCATATTTCGAGTTAGAGTTATGGGTAGAATTCAGTGCATTTAGGGTTAGGCTCAGGGTTAGTGTTAGGATTAAGGTTAGGGTTAGAGTGCATTTGGGGTTAGGGGTGGGAGTAGGGTTAAGATTAGTTTTTGGGTTTTTGTTTATAGAATCAAGGTATATGGTTAAGCGTAGGGTCAGGATTGCATTTTGGTTCAGAATGGAGTGCATTTAAGTTAAGGGTTAGTGTTGAAATACATGACTTAGTGTTAGGGTTAGAATCGATCACATTTCGAGTTAGAGTTATGGTTAGAATTCAGTGCTTTTAAGGTTGGGTTAGGGTTAGTGTTAGGTTTAGGTTCAGCGTTGGAATCGAGTGCATTTAAGGATAGTGTCAGGGTTAGAGTTAGGTTTAGTGTTAGCTTTCGTAGAATCGAGTGTTACGGTTAGGGTTAGGGTTAGAGTGCATTTAGTTATAGCGGTAGCAGTAGGGTTAGTATTAGGGTTCGGGCTTGTGTTCGTAGAATAGAGGGTTAGGGTAAAGCTTCGGGTAAGGCTTTCATTTTGGGTCAGAATCGAGTGCTTTCTGGCTTAGGGTTAGTGTTGAAATTGACGAGTTAGTGTTAGGGTTAGAATCGAGCTCATTTGTGGTTAGACTTCTGGTAAGAATTCATTAGGGGTAGGGTTAGGCTTAGGGGTTCTATTCCTAGAATCGAGGTTTGGAGTTAGGGTGAAGGTCAGAATTGCATTGTGGGTCAGAATCGCGTGCATTTTGTCTTAGGGTTTGTGTTGAAATCGACGAGTTAGTGTTCGGTTGAGAATCGAGCACATTTAGAGTTAGAGTTATGGTTAGAATTCAGTGCATTTAGGGTTAGGTTCAGGGTTAGTGTCAGGATTAAGGTTAGGGTTAAAGTGCATTTGGGGTTAGGGGTAGGAGTAGGGTTACGATTATGGTTTGGGTTTTTGTTCATAGAATCAAGGTTATTGGTTAAGCTTAGGGTCACGATTGCATTTTGGTTCAGAATGGAGTGCATTTAGGCTAAGGGTTAGTGTTGAAATAGATAAGTTAGTGTTAGGGTTAGAATCGATCACATTTCGAGTTAGAGTTATGGTTAGATTTCAGTGCATTTAGGGTTAGGGTTAGGGTTAGTGTCAGGTTTCGGTTCAGCGTTTGAATCAAGTGCATTTAAGGATAGTGTCAGGGTTATAGTTAGATTTAGGGTTAGCTTTCGTAGAATCGAGGGTTAGAGTTACGGTTAGGGTTAGGGTTAGTGTGCATTTAGTTATAGGGGTAGGAGTAGGGTTAGGATTAGTGTTAGGGTTAGGGTTTTGGTTAATGTTCATTTAGGGACAGGGGTAGGAGTAGGCTTTGGATTAGTGTCAACGTTTGTGTTCGTAGAATCGAGGTTTAAGATTAAGCCTAGGGTCAGGATTGCTTTTTGGGTCAGCATCGAGTGCATTTAGGCTGAGGGTTATTGTTGAAATCGATGAAATATTGTTCGGGTTAGAATCGAGCACATTTAGGGTTAGAGTTATGGTTAGAATTCGTTAGGGGTAGTGTTAGGTTTAGGCTTTCTGTTCTTAGAATCGAGGTTTTGAGTTAGGCTGAAGGTCAGAATTGCATTGTGGGTGAGAATCGAGTGCATTTTGTTTTAGGGTTTGTGTTGAAATCGACGAGTTAGTGTTCGGTTGAGAAGCGAGCACATTTAGGGTTAGAGTTATGGTTAGAATTCAGTGCATTTAGGGTTAGGGTAGGGTTACATTTAGGGTTAGGATTAAGGTTGGGGCTGGAGTGCATTTGGGGCTAGGGTTAGGAGTAGGGTTACGATTTTGGTTTGGGTTTTTGTTCGTAGAATCCAGATTTATTTTAAAGCTTAGAGTCAGGATTGCATTTTGGGTCAGAATCGAGTGCATTCAGGCTTAGGGTTAGTGTTGAAATTGACGAGTTAGTGTTAGGGTTAGATTCGAGCTCATTTAGGGTTAGAGTTATGGTTAGAATTCGTTAGGGGTAGGGTTAGGGTTAGGGGTTCTCTTCCTAGAATCGTGGTTTAGAGTTAGGCTGAAGGTCAGAATTGCATTGTGCGTCAGAATCGCGTGCATTTTGTCTTAGCGTTTGTGGTGAAATCGACGAGTTAGTGTTCGGTTGAGAATCGAGCACATTTAGAGTTAGAGTTATGGTTAGAATTCAGTGCATTTAGGGTTAGGTTCAGGGTTAGTGTCAGGATTAAGGTTAGGGTTAAAGTGCATTTGGGGTTAGGGGTAGGAGTAGGGTTACGATTATGGTTTGGGTTTTTGTTCATAGAATCAAGGTTATTGGTTAAGCTTAGGGTCACGATTGCATTTTGGTTCAGAATGGAGTGCATTTAGGCTAAGGGTTAGTGTTGAAATAGATAAGTTAGTGTTAGGGTTAGAATCGATCACATTTCGAGTTAGAGTTATGGTTAGATTTCAGTGCATTTAGGGTTAGGGTTAGGGTTAGTGTCAGGTTTCGGTTCAGCGTTTGAATCAAGTGCATTTAAGGATAGTGTCAGGGTTATAGTTAGATTTAGGGTTAGCTTTCGTAGAATCGAGGGTTAGAGTTACGGTTAGGGTTAGGGTTAGTGTGCATTTAGTTATAGGGGTAGGAGTAGGGTTAGGATTAGTGTTAGGGTTAGGGTTTTGGTTAATGTTCATTTAGGGACAGGGGTAGGAGTAGGCTTTGGATTAGTGTCAACGTTTGTGTTCGTAGAATCGAGGTTTAAGATTAAGCCTAGGGTCAGGATTGCTTTTTGGGTCAGCATCGAGTGCATTTAGGCTGAGGGTTATTGTTGAAATCGATGAAATATTGTTCGGGTTAGAATCGAGCACATTTAGGGTTAGAGTTATGGTTAGAATTCGTTAGGGGTAGTGTTAGGTTTAGGCTTTCTGTTCTTAGAATCGAGGTTTTGAGTTAGGCTGAAGGTCAGAATTGCATTGTGGGTGAGAATCGAGTGCATTTTGTTTTAGGGTTTGTGTTGAAATCGACGAGTTAGTGTTCGGTTGAGAAGCGAGCACATTTAGGGTTAGAGTTATGGTTAGAATTCAGTGCATTTAGGGTTAGGGTAGGGTTACATTTAGGGTTAGGATTAAGGTTGGGGCTGGAGTGCATTTGGGGCTAGGGTTAGGAGTAGGGTTACGATTTTGGTTTGGGTTTTTGTTCGTAGAATCCAGATTTATTTTAAAGCTTAGAGTCAGGATTGCATTTTGGGTCAGAATCGAGTGCATTCAGGCTTAGGGTTAGTGTTGAAATTGACGAGTTAGTGTTAGGGTTAGATTCGAGCTCATTTAGGGTTAGAGTTATGGTTAGAATTCGTTAGGGGTAGGGTTAGGGTTAGGGGTTCTGTTCCTAGAATCGAGGTTTAGAGTTAGGCTGAAGGTCAGAATTGCATTGTGGGTCAGAATCGCGTGCATTTTGTCTTAGCGTTTCTGTTGAAATCGACGAGTTAGTGTTCAGTTGAGAATCGAGCACATTTCCAGTTAGAGTTATGGTTAGAATTCAGTGCATTTAGGGTTAGGCTCAGGGTTAGTGTTAGGATTAAGGTTAGGGTTAGAGTGCATTTGGGGTTAGGGGTAGGAGTAGGGTTCCGATTATGGTTTGGGTTTTTGTTCATAGAATCAAGGTTATTGGATAAGCTTAGGGTCCGGATTGCTTTTTGGGTCAGCATCGAGTGCATTTAGGCTGAGGGTTATTGTTGAAATCGATGAAATATTGTTCGGGTTAGAATCGAGCACATTTAGGGTTAGAGTTATGGTTAGAATTCGTTAGGGGTAGTGTTAGGGTTAGGCTTTCTGTTCGTAGAATCGAGGTTTTGAGTTAGGCTGAAGGTCAGAATTGCATTGTGGGTGAGAATCGAGTGCATTTTGTTTTAGGGTTTGTGTTGAAATCGACGAGTTAGTGTTCGGGTGAGAAGCGAGCACATTTAGGGTGAGAGTTATGGTTAGAATTCAGTGCATTTAGGGTTAGGGTTAGGGTTACAGTTAGGGTTAGGATTAAGGTTGGGGCTGGAGTGCATTTGGGGCTAGGGTTAGGAGTAGGGTTACGATTTTGGTTTGGGTTTTTGTTCGTAGAATCCAGATTTATTTTAAAGCTTAGGGTCAGGATTGCATTTTGGGTCAGAATCGAGTGCATTCAGCCTTAGGGTTAGTGTTGAAATTGACGAGTTAGTGTTAAGGTTAGAATCGAGCTCATTTAAGGTTAAAGTTATGGTTAGAATTCGTTAGGGGTAGGGTTAGGGTTAGGGGTTCTGTTCCTAGAATCGAGGTTTAGAGTTAGGCTGAAGGTCAGAATTGCATTGTGGGTCAGAATCGCGTGCATTTTGTCTTAGCGTTTGTGTTGAAATCGACGAGTTAGTGTTCGGTTGAGAATCGAGCACATTTAGAGTTAGAGTTATGGTTAGAATTCAGTGCATTTAGGGTTAGGTTCAGGGTTAGTGTTAGGATTAAGGTTAGGGTTAAAGTGCATTTGGGGTTAGGGGTAGGAGTAGGGTTACGATTATGGTTTGGGTTTTTGTTCATCGAATCAAGGTTATTGGTTAAGCTTAGGGTCACGATTGCATTTTCGTTCAGAATGGAGTGCATTTAGGCTAAGGGTTAGTGTTGAAATAGATAAGTTAGTGTTAGGGTTAGAATCGATCACATTTCGAGTTAGAGTTATGGTTAGATTTCAGTGCATTTAGGGTTAGGGTTAGGGTTAGTGTTAGGTTTAGGTTCAGCGTTTGAATCGAGTGCATTTAAGGATAGTGTCAGGGTTAGAGTTAGGTTTAGTGTTAGCTTTCGTAGAATCGAGGGTTAGAGTTACGGTTAGGGTTAGGGTTAGTGTGCATTTAGTTATAGGGGTTGGAGTAGGGTTAGGATTAGTGTTAGGGTTAGGGTTTTGGTTAATGTTCATTTAGGGACAGGGGTAGGAGTAGGCTTTGGATTAGTGTCAGCGTTTGTGTTCGTAGAATCGAGGTTTAAGATTAAGCCTAGGGTCAGGATTGCTTTTTGGGTCAGCATCGAGTGCATTTAGGCTGAGGGTTATTGTTGAAATCGATGAAATATTGTTCGGGTTAGAATCGAGCACATTTAGGGTTAGAGTTATGGTTAGAATTCGTTAGGGGTAGTGTTAGGGTTAGGCTTTCTGTTCGTAGAATCGAGGTTTTGAGTTAGGCTGAAGGTCAGAATTGCATTGTGGGTCAGAATCGAGTGCATTTTGCTTTAGGGTTTGTGTTGAAATCGACGAGTTAGTGTTCGGGTGAGAAGCGAGCACATTTAGGGTTAGAGTTATGGTTAGAATTCAGTGCATTTAGGGTTAGGTTCAGGGTTAGTGTCAGGATTAAGGTTAGGGTTAAAGTGCATTTGGGGTTAGGGGTAGGAGTAGGGTTACGATTATGGTTTGGGTTTTTGTTCAAAGAATCAAGGTTATTGGTTAAGCTTACGGTCACGATTGCATTTTGGGTCAGAATGGAGTGGATTTAGGCTAAGAGTTAGTGTTGAAATAGATAAGTTAGTGTTAGGGTTAGAATCGATCACATTTCGAGTTAGAGTTATGGTTAGATTTCATTGCATTTAGGGTTAGGGTTAGGGTTAGTGTCAGGTTTCGGTTCAGCGTTTGAATCAAGTGCATTTAAGGATAGTGTCAGGGTTATAGTTAGATTTAGTGTTAGCTTTCATAGAATCGAGGGTTAGAGTTAGGGTTAGGGTTAGGGTTAGTGTGCATTTAGTTATAGGGGTAGGAGTAGGGTTAGGATTAGTGTTAGGGTTAGGGTTTTGGTTAATGTTCATTTAGGGACAGGGGTAGGAGTAGGCTTTGGATTAGTGTCAACGTTTGTGTTCGTAGAATCGAGGTTTAAGATTAAGCCTAGCGTCAGGATTGCTTTTTGGGTCAGCATCGAGTGCATTTAGGCTGAGGGTTATTGTGGAAATCGATGAAATATTGTTCGGGTTAGAATCGAGCACATTTAGGGTTAGAGTTATGGTTAGAATTCGTTAGGGGTAGTGTTAGGGTTAGGCTTTCTGTTCTTAGAATCGAGGTTTTGAGTTAGGCTGAAGGTCAGAATTGCATTGTGGGTGAGAATCGAGTGCATTTTGTTTTAGGGTTTGTGTTGAAATCGACGAGTTAGTGTTCGGGTGAGAAGCGAGCACATTTAGGGTTAGAGTTATGGTTAGAATTCAGTGCATTTAGGGTTAGGATAGGGTTACATTTAGGGTTAGGATTAAGGTTGGGGCTGGAGTGCATTTGGGGCTAGGGTTAGGAGTAGGGTTACGATTTTGGTTTGGGTTTTTGTTCGTAGAATCCAGATTTATTTTAAAGCTTAGGGTCAGGATTGCATTTTGGGTCAGAATCGAGTGCATTCAGCCTTAGGGTTAGTGTTGAAATCGACGAGTTAGTGTTCGGGTGAGAAGCGAGCACATTTAGGGTTAGAGTTATGGTTAGAATTCAGTGCATTTAGGGTTAGGGTAGGGTTACATTTAGGGTTAGGATTAAGGTTGGGGCTGGAGTGCATTTGGGGCTAGGGTTAGGAGTAGGGTTACGATTTTGGTTTGGGTTTTTGTTCGTAGAATCCAGATTTATTTTAAAGCTTAGGGTCAGGATTGCAT
The DNA here is from genome assembly GCF_028372415.1 of Notamacropus eugenii. NCBI lineage: Eukaryota > Metazoa > Chordata > Mammalia > Diprotodontia > Macropodidae > Notamacropus > Notamacropus eugenii. The sequence continues at coordinate 40,979 of NW_027325133.1, forward strand.
TTTGGGTCAGAATCGAGTGCATTCAGCCTTAGGGTTAGTGTTGAAATTGACGAGTTAGTGTTAGGGTTAGAATCGAGCTCATTTAAGGTTAAAGTTATGGTTAGAATTCGTTAGGGGTAGGGTTAGGGTTAGGGGTTCTGTTCCTAGAATCGAGGTTTAGAGTTAGGCTGAAGGTCAGAATTGCATTGTGGGTCAGAATCGCGTGCATTTTGTCTTAGCGTTTGTGTTGAAATCAACGAGTTAGTGTTCGGGTGAGAATCGAGCATATTTCGACTTAGAGTTATGAGTAGAATTCAGTGCATTTAGGGTTAGGCTCAGGGTTAGTGTTAGGATTAAGGTTAGGGTTAGAGTGCATTTGGGGTTAGGGGTAGGAGTAGGGTTCCGATTATGGTTTGGGTTTTTGTTCATAGAATCAAGGTTATTGGATAAGCTTAGGGTCCGGATTGCTTTTTGGGTCAGCATCGAGTGCATTTAGGCTGAGGGTTATTGTTGAAATCGATGAAATATTGTTCGGGTTAGAATCGAGCACATTTAGGGTTAGAGTTATGGTTAGAATTCGTTAGGGGTAGTGTTAGGGTTAGGCTTTCTGTTCGTAGAATGGAGGTTTTGAGTTAGGCTGAAGGTCAGAATTGCATTGTGGGTCAGAATCGAGTGCATTTTGTTTTAGGGTTTGTGTTGAAATCGACGAGTTAGTGTTCGGGTGAGAAGCGAGCACATTTAGGGTGAGAGTTATGGTTAGAATTCAGTGCATTTAGGGTTAGGGTTAGGGTTACAGTTAGGGTTAGGATTAAGGTTGGTGCTGGAGTGCATTTGGGGCTAGGGTTAGGAGTAGGGTTACGATTTTGGTTTGGGTTTTTGTTCGTAGAATCCAGATTTATTTTAAAGCTTAGGGTCAGGATTGCATTTTGGGTCAGAATCGAGTGCATTCAGCCTTAGGGTTAGTGTTGAAATTGACGAGTTAGTGTTAGGGTTAGAATCGAGCTCATTTAAGGTTAAAGTTATGGTTAGAATTCGTTAGGGGTAGGGTTAGGGTTAGGGGTTCTGTTCCTAGAATCGAGGTTTAGAGTTAGGCTGAAGGTCAGAATTGCATTGTGGGTCAGAATCGCGTGCATTTTGTCTTAGCGTTTGTGTTGAAATCGACGAGTTAGTGTTCGGTTGAGAATCGAGCACATTTAGAGTTAGAGTTATGGTTAGAATTCAGTGCATTTAGGGTTAGGTTCAGGGTTAGTGTTAGGATTAAGGTTAGGGTTAAAGTGCATTTGGGGTTAGGGGTAGGAGTAGGGTTACGATTATGGTTTGGGTTTTTGTTCATCGAATCAAGGTTATTGGTTAAGCTTAGGGTCACGATTGCATTTTCGTTCAGAATGGAGTGCATTTAGGCTAAGGGTTAGTGTTGAAATAGATAAGTTAGTGTTAGGGTTAGAATCGATCACATTTCGAGTTAGAGTTATGGTTAGATTTCAGTGCATTTAGGGTTAGGGTTTGGGTTAGTGTTAGGTTTCGGTTCAGCGTTTGAATCGAGTGCATTTAAGGATAGTGTCAGGGTTAGAGTTAGGTTTAGTGTTAGCTTTCGTAGAATCGAGGGTTAGAGTTACGGTTAGGGTTAGGGTTAGTGTGCATTTAGTTATAGGGGTTGGAGTAGGTTTAGGATTAGTGTTAGGGTTAGGGTTTTGGTTAATGTTCATTTAGGGACAGGGGTAGGAGTAGGCTTTGGATTAGTGTCAGCGTTTGTGTTCGTAGAATCGAGGTTTAAGATTAAACTTAGGGTCAGGATTGCTTTTTGGGTCAGCATCGAGTGCATTTAGGCTGAGGGTTATTGTTGAAATCGATGAAATATTGTTCGGGTTAGAATCGAGCACATTTAGGGTTAGAGTTATGGTTAGAATTCGTAAGGGGTAGTGTTAGGGTTAGGCTTTCTGTTAGTAGAATCGAGGTTTTGAGTTAGGCTGAAGGTGAGAATTGCATTGTGGGTGAGAATCGAGTGCATTTTGCTTTAGGGTTTGTGTTGAAATCGACGAGTTAGTGTTCGGGTGATAAGCGAGCACATTTAGGGTTAGAGTTATGGTTAGAATTCAGTGCATTTAGGGTTAGGGTAGGGTTACATTTAGGGTTAGGATTAAGGTTGGGGCTGGAGTGCATTTGGGGCTAGGGTTAGGAGTAGGGTTACGATTTTGGTTTGGGTTTTTGTTCGTAGAATCCAGATTTATTTTAAAGCTTAGGGTCAGGATTGCATTTTGGGTCAGAATCGAGTGCATTCAGCCTTAGGGTTAGTGTTGAAATTGACGAGTTAGTGTTAGGGTTAGAATCGAGCTCATTTAAGGTTAAAGTTATGGTTAGAATTCGTTAGGGGTAGGGTTAGGGTTAGGGGTTCTGTTCCTAGAATCGAGGTTTAGAGTTAGGCTGAAGGTCAGAATTGCATTGTGGGTCAGAATCGCGTGCATTTTGTCTTAGCGTTTGTGTTGAAATCAACGAGTTAGTGTTCGGGTGAGAATCGAGCATATTTCGACTTAGAGTTATGAGTAGAATTCAGTGCATTTAGGGTTAGGCTCAGGGTTAGTGTTAGGATTAAGGTTAGGGTTAGAGTGCATTTGGGGTTAGGGGTAGGAGTAGGGTTCCGATTATGGTTTGGGTTTTTGTTCATAGAATCAAGGTTATTGGATAAGCTTAGGGTCCGGATTGCTTTTTGGGTCAGCATCGAGTGCATTTAGGCTGAGGGTTATTGTTGAAATCGATGAAATATTGTTCGGGTTAGAATCGAGCACATTTAGGGTTAGAGTTATGGTTAGAATTCGTTAGGGGTAGTGTTAGGGTTAGGCTTTCTGTTCGTAGAATGGAGGTTTTGAGTTAGGCTGAAGGTCAGAATTGCATTGTGGGTCAGAATCGAGTGCATTTTGTTTTAGGGTTTGTGTTGAAATCGACGAGTTAGTGTTCGGGTGAGAAGCGAGCACATTTAGGGTGAGAGTTATGGTTAGAATTCAGTGCATTTAGGGTTAGGGTTAGGGTTACAGTTAGGGTTAGGATTAAGGTTGGGGCTGGAGTGCATTTGGGGCTAGGGTTAGGAGTAGGGTTACGATTTTGGTTTGGGTTTTTGTTCGTAGAATCCAGATTTATTTTAAAGCTTAGGGTCAGGATTGCATTTTGGGTCAGAATCGAGTGCATTCAGCCTTAGGGTTAGTGTTGAAATTGACGAGTTAGTGTTAGGGTTAGAATCGAGCTCATTTAAGGTTAAAGTTATGGTTAGAATTCGTTAGGGGTAGGGTTAGGGTTAGGGGTTCTGTTCCTAGAATCGAGGTTTAGAGTTAGGCTGAAGGTCAGAATTGCATTGTGGGTCAGAATCGCGTGCATTTTGTCTTAGCGTTTGTGTTGAAATCGACGAGTTAGTGTTCGGTTGAGAATCGAGCACATTTAGAGTTAGAGTTATGGTTAGAATTCAGTGCATTTAGGGTTAGGTTCAGGGTTAGTGTTAGGATTAAGGTTAGGGTTAAAGTGCATTTGGGGTTAGGGGTAGGAGTAGGGTTACGATTATGGTTTGGGTTTTTGTTCATCGAATCAAGGTTATTGGTTAAGCTTAGGGTCACGATTGCATTTTCGTTCAGAATGGAGTGCATTTAGGCTAAGGGTTAGTGTTGAAATAGATAAGTTAGTGTTAGGGTTAGAATCGATCACATTTCGAGTTAGAGTTATGGTTAGATTTCAGTGCATTTAGGGTTAGGGTTTGGGTTAGTGTTAGGTTTCGGTTCAGCGTTTGAATCGAGTGCATTTAAGGATAGTGTCAGGGTTAGAGTTAGGTTTAGTGTTAGCTTTCGTAGAATCGAGGGTTAGAGTTACGGTTAGGGTTAGGGTTAGTGTGCATTTAGTTATAGGGGTTGGAGTAGGGTTAGGATTAGTGTTAGGGTTAGGGTTTTGGTTAATGTTCATTTAGGGACAGGGGTAGGAGTAGGCTTTGGATTAGTGTCAGCGTTTGTGTTCGTAGAATCGAGGTTTAAGATTAAACTTAGGGTCAGGATTGCTTTTTGGGTCAGCATCGAGTGCATTTAGGCTGAGGGTTATTGTTGAAATCGATGAAATATTGTTCGGGTTAGAATCGAGCACATTTAGGGTTAGAGTTATGGTTAGAATTCGTAAGGGGTAGTGTTAGGGTTAGGCTTTCTGTTAGTAGAATCGAGGTTTTGAGTTAGGCTGAAGGTGAGAATTGCATTGTGGGTGAGAATCGAGTGCATTTTGCTTTAGGGTTTGTGTTGAAATCGACGAGTTAGTGTTCGGGTGATAAGCGAGCACATTTAGGGTTAGAGTTATGGTTAGAATTCAGTGCATTTAGGGTTAGGGTAGGGTTACATTTAGGGTTAGGATTAAGGTTGGGGCTGGAGTGCATTTGGGGCTAGGGTTAGGAGTAGGGTTACGATTTTGGTTTGGGTTTTTGTTCGTAGAATCCAGATTTATTTTAAAGCTTAGGGTCAGGATTGCATTTTGGGTCAGAATCGAGTGCATTCAGGCTTAGGGTTAGTGTTGAAATTGACGAGTTAGTGTTAGGGTTAGAATCGAGCTCATTTAGGGTTAGAGTTATGGTTAGAATTCGTTAGGGGTAGGGTTAGGGTTAGGGATTCTGTTAATAGAATCGAGGTTTAGAGTTAGGCTGAAGGTCAGAATTGCATTGTGGGTCAGAATCGCGTGCATTTTGTCTTAGCGTTTGTGTTGAAATCAACGAGTTAGTGTTCGGGTGAGAATCGAGCATATTTCGACTTAGAGTTATGGGTAGAATTCAGTGCATTTAGGGTTAGGCTCAGGGTTAGTGTTAGGATTAAGGTTAGGGTTAGAGTGCATTTGGGGTTAGGGGTAGGAGTAGGGTTCCGATTATGGTTTGGGTTTTTGTTCATAGAATCAAGGTTATTGGATAAGCTTAGGGTCAGGATTGCTTTTTGGGTCAGCATCGAGTGCATTTAGGCTGAGGGTTATTGTTGAAATCGATGAAATATTGTTCGGGTTAGAATCGAGCACATTTAGGGTTAGAGTTATGGTTAGAATTCGTTAGGAGTAGTGTTAGGGTTAGGCTTTCTGTTCGTAGAATCGAGGTTTTGAGTTAGGCTGAAGGTCAGAATTGCATTGTGGGTCAGAATCGAGTGCATTTTGTTTTAGGGTTTGTGTTGAAATCGACGAGTTAGTGTTCGGGTGAGAAGCGAGCACATTTAGGGTGAGAGTTATGGTTAGAATTCAGTGCATTTAGGGTTAGGGTTAGGGTTACAGTTAGGGTTAGGATTAAGGTTGGGGCTGGAGTGCATTTGGGGCTAGGGTTAGGAGTAGGGTTACGATTTTGGTTTGGGTTTTTGTTCGTAGAATCCAGATTTATTTTAAAGCTTAGGGTCAGGATTGCATTTTGGGTCAGAATCGAGTGCATTCAGCCTTAGGGTTAGTGTTGAAATTGACGAGTTAGTGTTAGGGTTAGAATCGAGCTCATTTAAGGTTAAAGTTATGGTTAGAATTCGTTAGGGGTAGGGTTAGGGTTAGGGGTTCTGTTCCTAGAATCGAGGTTTAGAGTTAGGCTGAAGGTCAGAATTGCATTGTGGGTCAGAATCGTGTGCATTTTGTCTTAGCGTTTGTGTTGAAATCGACGAGTTAGTGTTCGGTTGAGAATCGAGCACATTTAGAGTTAGAGTTATGGTTAGAATTCAGTGCATTTAGGGTTAGGTTCAGGGTTAGTGTTAGGATTAAGGTTAGGGTTAAAGTGCATTTGGGGTTAGGGGTAGGAGTAGGGTTACGATTATGGTTTGGGTTTTTGTTCATCGAATCAAGGTTATTGGTTAAGCTTAGGGTCACGATTGCATTTTCGTTCAGAATGGAGTGCATTTAGGCTAAGGGTTAGTGTTGAAATAGATAAGTTAGTGTTAGGGTTAGAATCGATCACATTTCGAGTTAGAGTTATGGTTAGATTTCAGTGCATTTAGGGTTAGGGTTTGGGTTAGTGTTAGGTTTCGGTTCAGCGTTTGAATCGAGTGCATTTAAGGATAGTGTCAGGGTTAGAGTTAGGTTTAGTCTTAGCTTTCGTAGAATCGAGGGTTAGAGTTACGGTTAGGGTTAGGGTTAGTGTGCATTTAGTTATAGGGGTTGGAGTAGGGTTAGGATTAGTGTTAGGGTTAGGGTTTTGGTTAATGTTCATTTAGGGACAGGGGTAGGAGTAGGCTTTGGATTAGTGTCAGCGTTTGTGTTCGTAGAATCGAGGTTTAAGATTAAACTTAGGGTCAGGATTGCTTTTTGGGTCAGCATCGAGTGCATTTAGGCTGAGGGTTATTGTTGAAATCGATGAAATATTGTTCGGGTTAGAATCGAGCACATTTAGGGTTAGAGTTATGGTTAGAATTCGTAAGGGGTAGTGTTAGGGTTAGGCTTTCTGTTAGTAGAATCGAGGTTTTGAGTTAGGCTGAAGGTGAGAATTGCATTGTGGGTGAGAATCGAGTGCATTTTGCTTTAGGGTTTGTGTTGAAATCTACGAGTTAGTGTTCGGGTGAGAAGCGAGCACATTTAGGGTTAGAGTTATGGTTAGAATTCAGTACATTTAGGGTTAGGGTAGGGTTACATTTAGGGTTAGGATTAAGGTTGGGGCTGGAGTGCATTTGGGGCTAGGGTTAGAAGTAGGGTTACGATTTTGGTTTGGGTTTTTGTTCGTAGAATCCAGATTTATTTTAAAGCTTAGGGTCAGGATTGCATTTTGGGTCAGAATCGAGTGCATTCAGGCTTAGGGTTAGTGTTGAAATTGACGAGTTAGTGTTAGGGTTAGAATCGAGCTCATTTAGGGTTAGAGTTATGGTTAGAATTCGTTAGGGGTAGGGTTAGGGTTAGGGATTCTGTTAATAGAATCGAGGTTTAGAGTTAGGCTGAAGGTCAGAATTGCATTGTGGGTCAGAATCGCGTGCATTTTGTCTTAGCGTTTGTGTTGAAATCAACGAGTTAGTGTTCGGGTGAGAATCGAGCATATTTCGACTTAGAGTTATGGGTAGAATTCAGTGCATTTAGGGTTAGGCTCAGGGTTAGTGTTAGGATTAAGGTTAGGGTTAGAGTGCATTTGGGGTTAGGGGTAGGAGTAGGGTTCCGATTATGGTTTGGGTTTTTGTTCATAGAATCAAGGTTATTGGATAAGCTTAGGGTCAGGATTGCTTTTTGGGTCAGCATCGAGTGCATTTAGGCTGAGGGTTATTGTTGAAATCGATGAAATATTGTTCGGGTTAGAATCGAGCACATTTAGGGTTAGAGTTATGGTTAGAATTCGTTAGGAGTAGTGTTAGGGTTAGGCTTTCTGTTCGTAGAATCGAGGTTTTGAGTTAGGCTGAAGGTCAGAATTGCATTGTGGGTCAGAATCGAGTGCATTTTGTTTTAGGGTTTGTGTTGAAATCGACGAGTTAGTGTTCGGGTGAGAAGCGAGCACATTTAGGGTGAGAGTTATGGTTAGAATTCAGTGCATTTAGGGTTAGGGTTAGGGTTACAGTTAGGGTTAGGATTAAGGTTGGGGCTGGAGTGCATTTGGGGCTAGGGTTAGGAGTAGGGTTACGATTTTGGTTTGGGTTTTTGTTCGTAGAATCCAGATTTATTTTAAAGCTTAGGGTCAGGATTGCATTTTGGGTCAGAATCGAGTGCATTCAGCCTTAGGGTTAGTGTTGAAATTGACGAGTTAGTGTTAGGGTTAGAATCGAGCTCATTTAAGGTTAAAGTTATGGTTAGAATTCGTTAGGGGTAGGGTTAGGGTTAGGGGTTCTGTTCCTAGAATCGAGGTTTAGAGTTAGGCTGAAGGTCAGAATTGCATTGTGGGTCAGAATCGTGTGCATTTTGTCTTAGCGTTTGTGTTGAAATCGACGAGTTAGTGTTCGGTTGAGAATCGAGCACATTTAGAGTTAGAGTTATGGTTAGAATTCAGTGCATTTAGGGTTAGGTTCAGGGTTAGTGTTAGGATTAAGGTTAGGGTTAAAGTGCATTTGGGGTTAGGGGTAGGAGTAGGGTTACGATTATGGTTTGGGTTTTTGTTCATCGAATCAAGGTTATTGGTTAAGCTTAGGGTCACGATTGCATTTTCGTTCAGAATGGAGTGCATTTAGGCTAAGGGTTAGTGTTGAAATAGATAAGTTAGTGTTAGGGTTAGAATCGATCACATTTCGAGTTAGAGTTATGGTTAGATTTCAGTGCATTTAGGGTTAGGGTTAGGGTTAGTGTTAGGTTTCGGTTCAGCGTTTGAATCGAGTGCATTTAAGGATAGTGTCAGGGTTAGAGTCAGGTTTAGTGTTAGCTTTCGTAGAATCGAGGGTTAGGGTTACGGTTAGGGTTAGGGTTAGTGTGCATTTAGTTATAGGGGTTGGAGTAGGGTTAGGATTAGTGTTAGGGTTAGGGTTTTGGTTAATGTTCATTTAGGGACAGGGGTAGGAGTAGGCTTTGGATTAGTGTCAGCGTTTGTGTTCGTAGAATCGAGGTTTAAGATTAAACTTAGGGTCAGGATTGCTTTTTGGGTCAGCATCGAGTGCATTTAGGCTGAGGGTTATTGTTGAAATCGATGAAATATTGTTCGGGTTAGAATCGAGCACATTTAGGGTTAGAGTTATGGTTAGAATTCGTAAGGGGTAGTGTTAGGGTTAGGCTTTCTGTTAGTAGAATCGAGGTTTTGAGTTAGGCTGAAGGTGAGAATTGCATTGTGGGTGAGAATCGAGTGCATTTTGCTTTAGGGTTTGTGTTGAAATCGACGAGTTAGTGTTCGGGTGAGAAGTGAGCACATTTAGGGTTAGAGTTATGGTTAGAATTCAGTGCATTTAGGGTTAGGGTAGGGTTACATTTAGGGTTAGGATTAAGGTTGGGGCTGGAGTGCATTTGGGGCTAGGGTTAGGAGTAGGGTTACGATTTTGGTTTGGGTTTTTGTTCGTAGAATCCAGATTTATTTTTAAGCTTAGGGTCAGGATTGCATTTTGGGTCAGAATCGAGTGCATTCAGGCTTAGGGTTAGTGTTGAAATTGACGAGTTAGTGTTAGGGTTAGAATCGAGCTCATTTAGGGTTAGAGTTATGGTTAGAATTCGTTAGGGGTAAGGTTAGGGTTAGGGATTCTCTTCCTAGAATCGAGGTTTAGAGTTAGGCTGAAGGTCAGAATTGCATTGTGGGTCAGAATCGCGTGCATTTTGTCTTAGCGTTTGTGTTGAAATCGACGAGTTAGTGTTCGGTTGAGAATCCAGCACATTTCGAGTTAGAGTTATGGTTAGAATTCAGTGCATTTAGGGTTAGGTTCAGGGTTAGTGTTAGGATTAAGGTCAGGGTTAAAGTGCATTTGGGGTTAGGGGTAGGAGTAGGGTTACGATTATGGTTTGGGTTTTTGTTCATAGAATCAAGGTTATTGGTTAAGCTTAGGGTCACGATTGCATTTTGGTTCAGAATGGAGTGCATTTAGGCTAAGGGTTAGTGTTGAAATAGATAAGTTAGTGTTAGGGTTAGAATCGATCACATTTCGAGTTAGAGTTATGGTTAGATTTCAGTGCATTTAGGGTTAGGGTTTGGGTTAGTGTTAGGTTTCGGTTCAGCGTTTGAATCGAGTGCATTTAAGGATAGTGTCAGGGTTAGAGTTAGGTTTAGTGTTAGCTTTCGTAGAATCGAGGGTTAGAGTTACGGTTAGGGTTAGGGTTAGTGTGCATTTAGTTATAGGGGTAGGAGTAGGGTTAGGATTAGTGTTAGGGTTAGGGTTTTGGTTAATGTTCATTTAGGGATAGGGGTAGGAGTAGGCTTTGGATTAGTGTCAGCGTTTGTGTTCGTAGAATCGAGGTTTAAGATTAAGCTTAGAGTCAGGATTGCTTTTTGGGTCAGCATCGAGTGCATTTATGCTGAGGGTTATTGTTGAAATCGATGAAATATTGTTCGGGTAAGAATCGAGCACATTTAGGGTTAGAGTTCTGGTTACAATTCGTTAGGGGTAGTGTTAGGGTTAGGCTTTCTGTTCATAGAATCGAAGTTTTGAGTTAGGCTGAAGGTCAGAATTTCATTGTGGGTCAGAATCGAGTGCATTTTGTTTTAGGGTTTGTGTTGAAATCGACGAGTTAGTGTTCGGGTGAGAAGCGAGCACATTTAGGGTTAGAGTTATCGTTAGAATTCAGTGCATTTAGGGTTAGGGTAGGGTTACATTTAGGGTTTGCATTAAGGTTGGGGCTGGAGTGCATTTGGGGCTAGGGTTAGGAGTAGGGTTACGATTTTGGTTTGGGTTTTTGTTCGTAGAATCCAGATTTATTTTAAAGCTTAGGGTCAGGATTGCATTTTGGGTCAGAATCGAGTGCATTCAGCCTTAGGGTTAGTGTTGAAATTGACGAGTTAGTGTTAGGGTTAGAATCGAGCTCATTTAGGGTTAAAGTTATGGTTAGAATTCGTTAGGCGTAGGGTTAGGGTTAGGGGTTCTGTTCCTAGAATCGAGGTTTAGAGTTAGGCTGAAGGTCAGAATTGCATTGTGGGTCAGAATCACGTGCATTTTGTCTTAGCGTTTGTGTTGAAATCAACGAGTTAGTGTTCGGGTGAGAATCGAGCATATTTCGACTTAGAGTTATGGGTAGAATTCAGTGCATTTAGGGTTAGGCTCAGGGTTAGTGTTAGGATTAAGGTTAAGGTTAGAGTGCATTTGGGGTTAGGGGTAGGAGTAGGGTTCCGATTATGGTTTGGGTTTTTGTTCATAGAATCAAGGTTATTGGATAAGCTTAGGGTCAGGATTGCTTTTTGGGTCAGCATCGAGTGCATTTAGGCTGAGGGTTATTGTTGAAATCGATGAAATATTGTTCGGGTTAGAATCGAGCACATTTAGGGTTAGAGTTATGGTTAGAATTCGTTAGGAGTAGTGTTAGGGTTAGGCTTTCTGTTCGTAGAATCGAGGTTTTGAGTTAGGCTGAAGGTCAGAATTGCATTGTGGGTCAGAATCGAGTGCATTTTGTTTTAGGGTTTGTGTTGAAATCGACGAGTTAGTGTTCGGGTGAGAAGCGAGCACATTTAGGGTGAGAGTTATGGTTAGAATTCAGTGCATTTAGGGTTAGGGTTAGGGTTACAGTTAGGGTTAGGATTAAGGTTGGGGCTGGAGTGCATTTGGGGCTAGGGTTAGGAATAGGGTTACGATTTTGGTTTGGGTTTTTGTTCGTAGAATCCAGATTTATTTTAAAGCTTAGGGTCAGGATTGCATTTTGGGTCAGAATCGAGTGCATTCAGCCTTAGGGTTAGTGTTGAAATTGACGAGTTAGTGTTAGGGTTAGAATCGAGCTCATTTAAGGTTAAAGTTATGGTTAGAATTCGTTAGGGGTAGGGTTAGGGTTAGGGGTTCTGTTCCTAGAATCGAGGTTTAGAGTTAGGCTGAAGGTCAGAATTGCATTGTGGGTCAGAATCGCGTGCATTTTGTCTTAGCGTTTGTGTTGAAATCGACGAGTTAGTGTTCGGTTGAGAATCGAGCACATTTCGAGTTAGAGTTATGGTTAGAATTCAGTGCATTTAGGGTTAGGTTCAGGGTTAGTGTTAGGATTAAGGTCAGGGTTAAAGTGCATTTGGGGTTAGGGGTAGGAGTAGGGTTACGATTATGGTTTGGGTTTTTGTTCATCGAATCAAGGTTATTGGTTAAGCTTAGGGTCACGATTGCATTTTCGTTCAGAATGGAGTGCATTTAGGCTAAGGGTTAGTGTTGAAATAGATAAGTTAGTGTTAGGGTTAGAATCGATCACATTTCGAGTTAGAGTTATGGTTAGATTTCAGTGCATTTAGGGTTAGGGTTTGGGTTAGTGTTAGGTTTCGGTTCAGCGTTTGAATCGAGTGCATTTAAGGATAGTGTCAGGGTTAGAGTTAGGTTTAGTGTTAGCTTTCGTAGAATCGAGGGTTAGAGTTACGGTTAGGGTTAGGGTTAGTGTGCATTTAGTTATAGGGGTAGGAGTAGGGTTAGGATTAGTGTTAGGGTTAGGGTTTTGGTTAATGTTCATTTAGGGATAGGGGTAGGAGTAGGCTTTGGATTAGTGTCAGCGTTTGTGTTCGTAGAATCGAGGTTTAAGATTAAGCTTAGGGTCAGGATTGCTTTTTGGGTCAGCATCGAGTGCATTTAGGCTGAGGGTTATTGTTGAAATCGATGAAATATTGTTCGGGTTAGAATCGAGCACATTTAGGGTTAGAGTTATGGTTAGAATTCGTAAGGGGTAGTGTTAGGGTTAGGCTTTCTGTTAGTAGAATCGAGGTTTTGAGTTAGGCTGAAGGTCAGAATTGCATTGTGGGTCAGAATCGAGTGCATTTTGTCTTACCGTTTGTGTTGAAATCGACGAGTTAGTGTTCGGTTGAGAATCGAGCACATTTAGAGTTAGAGTTATGTTTAGAATTCAGTGCATTTAGGGTTAGGTTCAGGGTTAGTGTTAGGATTAAGGTCAGGGTTAAAGTGCATTTGGGGTTAGGGGTAGGAGTAGGGTTACGATTATGGTTTGGGTTTTTGTTCATCGAATCAAGGTTATTGGTTAAGCTTAGGGTCACGATTGCATTTTGGTTCAGAATGGAGTGCATTTAGGCTAAGGGTTAGTGTTGAAATAGATAAGTTAGTGTTAGGGTTGGAATCGATCACATTTCGAGTTAGAGTTATGGTTAGATTTCAGTGCATTTAGGGTTAGGGTTTGGGTTAGTGTTAGGTTTCGGTTCAGCGTTTGAATCAAGTGCATTTAAGGATAGTGTCAGGGTTAGAGTTAGGTTTAGTGTTAGCTTTCGTAGAATCGAGGGTTAGAGTTACGGTTAGGGTTACGGTTAGTGTGCATGTAGTTATAGGGGTAGGAGTAGGGTTAGGATTAGTGTTAGGGTTAGGGTTTTGGTTAATGTTCATTTAGGGACAGGGGTAGGAGTAGGCTTTGGATTAGTGTCAGCGTTTGTGTTCGTAGAATCGAGGTTTAAGATTAAACTTAGGGTCAGGATTGCTTTTTGGGTCAGCATCGAGTGCATTTAGGCTGAGGGTTATTGTTGAAATCGATGAAATATTGTTCGGGTTAGAATCGAGCACATTTAGGGTTAGAGTTATGGTTAGAATTCGTAAGGGGTAGTGTTAGGGTTAGGCTTTCTGTTAGTAGAATCGAGGTTTTGAGTTAGGCTGAAGGTCAGAATTGCATTGTGGGTGAGAATCGAGTGCATTTTGCTTTAGGGTTTGTGTTGAAATCGACGAGTTAGTGTTCGGGTGAGAAGCGAGCACATTTAGGGTTAGAGTTATGGTTAGAATTCAGTGCATTTAGGGTTAGGGTAGGGTTACATTTAGGGTTAGGATTAAGGTTGGGGCTGGAGTGCATTTGGGGCTAGGGTTAGGAGTAGGGTTACGATTTTGGTTTGGGTTTTTGTTCGTAGAATCCAGATTTATTTTTAAGCTTAGGGTCAGGATTGCATTTTAGGTCAGAATCGAGTGCATTCAGGCTTAGGGTTAGTGTTGAAATTGACGAGTTAGTGTTAGGGTTAGAATCGAGCTCATTTAGGGTTAGAGTTATGGTTAGAATTCGTTAGGGGTAGGGTTAGGGTTAGGGATTCTCTTCCTAGAATCGAGGTTTAGAGTTAGGCTGAAGGTCAGAATTGCATTGTGGGTCAGAATCGCGTGCATTTTGTCTTAGCGTTTGTGTTGAAATCGACGAGTTAGTGTTCGGTTGAGAATCCAGCACATTTCGAGTTAGAGTTATGGTTAGAATTCAGTGCATTTAGGGTTAGGTTCAGGGTTAGTGTTAGGATTAAGGTCAGGGTTAAAGTGCATTTGGGGTTAGGGGTAGGAGTAGGGTTACGATTATGGTTTGGGTTTTTGTTCATAGAATCAAGGTTATTGGTTAAGCTTAGGGTCACGATTGCATTTTGGTTCAGAATGGAGTGCATTTAGGCTAAGGGTTAGTGTTGAAATAGATAAGTTAGTGTTAGGGTTAGAATCGATCACATTTCGAGTTAGAGTTATGGTTAGATTTCAGTGCATTTAGGGTTAGGGTTTGGGTTAGTGTTAGGTTTCGGTTCAGCGTTTGAATCGAGTGCATTTAAGGATAGTGTCAGGGTTAGAGTTAGGTTTAGTGTTAGCTTTCGTAGAATCGAGGGTTAGAGTTACGGTTAGGGTTAGGGTTAGTGTGCATTTAGTTATAGGGGTAGGAGTAGGGTTAGGATTAGTGTTAGGGTTAGGGTTTTGGTTAATGTTCATTTAGGGATAGGGGTAGGAGTAGGCTTTGGATTAGTGTCAGCGTTTGTGTTCGTAGAATCGAGGTTTAAGATTAAGCTTAGGGTCAGGATTGCTTTTTGGGTCAGCATCGAGTGCATTTATGCTGAGGGTTATTGTTGAAATCGATGAAATATTGTTCGGGTAAGAATCGAGCACATTTAGGGTTAGAGTTATGGTTACAATTCGTTAGGGGTAGTGTTAGGGTTAGGCTTTCTGTTCATAGAATCGAAGTTTTGAGTTAGGCTGAAGGTCAGAATTTCATTGTGGGTCAGAATCGAGTGCATTTTGTTTTAGGGTTTGTGTTGAAATCGACGAGTTAGTGTTCGGGTGAGAAGCGAGCACATTTAGGGTTAGAGTTATCGTTAGAATTCAGTGCATTTAGGGTTAGGGTAGGGTTACATTTAGGGTTTGCATTAAGGTTGGGGCTGGAGTGCATTTGGGGCTAGGGTTAGGAGTAGGGTTACGATTTTGGTTTGGGTTTTTGTTCGTAGAATCCAGATTTATTTTAAAGCTTAGGGTCAGGATTGCATTTTGGGTCAGAATCGAGTGCATTCAGCCTTAGGGTTAGTGTGAAATTGACGAGTTAGTGTTAGGGTTAGAATCGAGCTCATTTAGGGTTAAAGTTATGGTTAGAATTCGTTAGGGGTAGGGTTAGGGTTAGGGGTTCTGTTCCTAGAATCGAGGTTTAGAGATAGGCTGAAGGTCAGAATTGCATTGTGGGTCAGAATCGCGTGCATTTTGTCTTAGCGTTTGTGTTGAAATCAACGAGTTAGTGTTCGGGTGAGAATCGAGCATATTTCGACTTAGAGTTATGGGTAGAATTCAGTGCATTTAGGGTTAGGCTCAGGGTTAGTGTTAGGATTAAGGTTAGGGTTAGAGTGCATTTGGGGTTAGGGGTAGGAGTAGGGTTCCGATTATGGTTTGGGTTTTTGTTCATAGAATCAAGGTTATTGGATAAGCTTAGGGTCAGGATTGCTTTTTGGGTCAGCATCGAGTGCATTTAGGCTGAGGGTTATTGTTGAAATCGATGAAATATTGTTCGGGTTAGAATCGAGCACATTTAGGGTTAGAATTATGGTTAGAATTCGTTAGGAGTAGTGTTAGGGTTAGGCTTTCTGTTCGTAGAATCGAGGTTTTGAGTTAGGCTGAAGGTCAGAATTGCATTGTGGGTCAGAATCGAGTGCATTTTGTTTTAGGGTTTGTGTTGAAATCGACGAGTTAGTGTTCGGGTGAGAAGCGAGCACATTTAGGGTGAGAGTTATGGTTAGAATTCAGTGCATTTAGGGTTAGGGTTAGGGTTACAGTTAGGGTTAGGATTAAGGTTGGGGCTGGAGTGCATTTGGGGCTAGGGTTAGGAGTAGGGTTACGATTTTGGTTTGGGTTTTTGTTCGTAGAATCCAGGTTTATTTTAAAGCTTAGGGTCAGGATTGCATTTTGGGTCAGAATCGAGTGCATTCAGCCTTAGGGTTAGTGTTGAAATTGACGAGTTAGTGTTAGGGTTAGAATCGAGCTCATTTAAGGTTAAAGTTATGGTTAGAATTCGTTAGGGGTAGGGTTAGGGTTAGGGGTTCTGTTCCTAGAATCGAGGTTTAGAGTTAGGCTGAAGGTCAGAATTGCATTGTGGGTCAGAATCGCGTGCATTTTGTCTTAGCGTTTGTGTTGAAATCGACGAGTTAGTGTTCGGTTGAGAATTGAGCACATTTAGAGTTAGAGTTATGGTTAGAATTCAGTGCATTTAAGGTTAGGTTCAGGGTTAGTGTTAGGATTAAGGTCAGGGTTAAAGTGCATTTGGGGTTAGGGGTAGGAGTAGGGTTACGATTATGGTTTGGGTTTTTGTTCATCGAATCAAGGTTATTGGTTAAGCTTAGGGTCACGATTGCATTTTCGTTCAGAATGGAGTGCATTTAGGCTAAGGGTTAGTGTTGAAATAGATAAGTTAGTGTTAGGGTTAGAATCGCTCACATTTCGAGTTAGAGTTATGGTTAGATTTCAGTGCATTTAGGGTTAGGGTTTGGGTTAGTGTTAGGTTTCGGTTCAGCGTTTGAATCGAGTGCATTTAAGGATAGTGTCAGGGTTAGAGTTAGGTTTAGTGTTAGCTTTCGTAGAATCGAGGGTTAGAGTTACGGTTAGGGTTAGGGTTAGTGTGCATGTAGTTATAGGGGTAGGAGTAGGGTTAGGATTAGTGTTAGGGTTAGGGTTTTGGTTAATGTTCATTTAGGGATAGGGGTAGGAGTAGGCTTTGGATTAGTGTCAGCGTTTGTGTTCGTAGAATCGAGGTTTAAGATTAAGCTTAGGGTCAGGATTGCTTTTTGGGTCAGCATCGAGTGCATTTAGGCTGAGGGTTATTGTTGAAATCGATGAAATATTGTTCGGGTTAGAATCGAGCACATTTAGGGTTAGAGTTATGGTTAGAATTCGTAAGGGGTAGTGTTAGGGTTAGGCTTTCTGTTAGTAGAATCGAGGTTTTGAGTTAGGCTGAAGGTCAGAATTGCATTGTGGGTCAGAATCGAGTGCATTTTGTCTTACCGTTTGTGTTGAAATCGACGAGTTAGTGTTCGGTTGAGAATCGAGCACATTTAGAGTTAGAGTTATGGTTAGAATTCAGTGCATTTAGGGTTAGGTTCAGGGTTAGTGTTAGGATTAAGGTTAGGGTTAAAGTGCATTTGGGGTTAGGGGTAGGAGTAGGGTTACGATTATGGTTTGGGTTTTTGTTCATCGAATCAAGGTTATTGGTTAAGCTTAGGGTCACGATTGCATTTTGGTTCAGAATGGAGTGCATTTAGGCTAAGGGTTAGTGTTGAAATAGATAAGTTAGTGTTAGGGTTGGAATCGATCACATTTCGAGTTAGAGTTATGGTTAGATTTCAGTGCATTTAGGGTTAGGGTTTGGGTTAGTGTTAGGTTTCGGTTCAGCGTTTGAATCGAGTGCATTTAAGGATAGTGTCAGGGTTAGAGTTAGGTTTAGTGTTAGCTTTCGTAGAATCGAGGGTTAGAGTTACGGTTAGGGTTACGGTTAGTGTGCATGTAGTTATAGGGGTAGGAGTAGGGTTAGGATTAGTGTTAGGGTTAGGGTTTTGGTTAATGTTCATTTAGGGACAGGGGTAAGAGTAGGCTTTGGATTAGTGTCAGCGTTTGTGTTCGTAGAATCGAGGTTTAAGATTAAACTTAGGGTCAGGATTGCTTTTTGGGTCAGCATCGAGTGCATTTAGGCTGAGGGTTATTGTTGAAATCGATGAAATATTGTTCGGGTTAGAATCGAGCACATTTAGGGTTAGAGTTATGGTTAGAATTCGTAAGGGGTAGTGTTAGGGTTTGGCTTTCTGTTAGTAGAATCGAGGTTTTGAGTTAGGCTGAAGGTCAGAATTGCATTGTGGGTGAGAATCGAGTGCATTTTGCTTTAGGGTTTGTGTTGAAATCGACGAGTTAATGTTCGGGTGAGAAGCGAGCACATTTAGGGTTAGAGTTATGGTTAGAATTCAGTGCATTTAGGGTTAGGGTAGGGTTACATTTAGGGTTAGGATTAAGGTTGGGGCTGGAGTGCATTTGGGGCTAGGGTTAGGAGTAGGGTTACGATTTTGGTTTGGGTTTTTGTTCGTAGAATCCAGATTTCTTTTTAAGCTTAGGGTCAGGATTGCATTTTGGGTCAGAATCGAGTGCATTCAGGCTTAGGGTTAGTGTTGAAATTGACGAGTTAGTGTTAGGGTTAGAATCGAGCTCATTTAGGGTTAGAGTTATGGTTAGAATTCGTTAGGGGTATGGTTAGGGTTAGGGATTCTCTTCCTAGAATCGAGGTTTAGAGTTAGGCTGAAGGTCAGAATTGCATTGTGGGTCAGAATCGCGTGCATTTTGTCTTAGCGTTTGTGTTGAAATCGACGAGTTAGTGTTCGGTTGAGAATCCAGCACATTTCGAGTTAGAGTTATGGTTAGAATTCAGTGCATTTAGGGTTAGGTTCAGGGTTAGTGTTAGGATTAAGGTCAGGGTTAAAGTGCATTTGGGGTTAGGGGTAGGAGTAGGGTTACGATTATGGTTTGGGTTTTTGTTCATAGAATCAAGGTTATTGGTTAAGCTTAGGGTCACGATTGCATTTTGGTTCAGAATGGAGTGCATTTAGGCTAAGGGTTAGTGTTGAAATAGATAAGTTAGTGTTAGGGTTAGAATCGATCACATTTCGAGTTAGAGTTATGGTTAGATTTCAGTGCATTTAGGGTTAGGGTTTGGGTTAGTGTTAGGTTTCGGTTCAGCGTTTGAATCGAGTGCATTTAAGGATAGTGTCAGGGTTAGAGTTAGGTTTAGTGTTAGCTTTCGTAGAATCGAGGGTTAGAGTTACGGTTAGGGTTAGGGTTAGTGTGCATTTAGTTATAGGGGTAGGAGTAGGGTTGGGATTAGTGTTAGGGTTAGGGTTTTGGTTAATGTTCATTTAGGGATAGGGGTAGGAGTAGGCTTTGGATTAGTGTCAGCGTTTGTGTTCGTAGAATCGAGGTTTAAGATTAAGCTTAGGGTCAGGATTGCTTTTTGGGTCAGCATCGAGTGCATTTATGCTGAGGGTTATTGTTGAAATCGATGAAATATTGTTCGGGTAAGAATCGAGCACATTTAGGGTTAGAGTTATGGTTACAATTCGTTAGGGGTAGTGTTAGGGTTAGGCTTTCTGTTCATAGAATCGAAGTTTTGAGTTAGGCTGAAGGTCAGAATTTCATTGTGGGTCAGAATCGAGTGCATTTTGTTTTAGGGTTTGTGTTGAAATCGACGAGTTAGTGTTCGGGTGAGAAGCGAGCACATTTAGGGTTAGAGTTATCGTTAGAATTCAGTGCATTTAGGGTTAGGGTAGGGTTACATTTAGGGTTTGCATTAAGGTTGGGGCTGGAGTGCATTTGGGGCTAGGGTTAGGAGTAGGGTTACGATTTTGGTTTGGGTTTTTGTTCGTAGAATCCAGATTTATTTTAAAGCTTAGGGTCAGGATTGCATTTTGGGTCAGAATCGAGTGCATTCAGCCTTAGGGTTAGTGTTGAAATTGACGAGTTAGTGTTAGGGTTAGAATCGAGCTCATTTAGGGTTAAAGTTATGGTTAGAATTCGTTAGGGGTAGGGTTAGGGTTAGGGGTTCTGTTCCTAGAATCGAGGTTTAGAGTTAGGCTGAAGGTCAGAATTGCATTGTGGGTCAGAATCGCGTGCATTTTGTCTTAGCGTTTGTGTTGAAATCAACGAGTTAGTGTTCCGGTGAGAATCGAGCATATTTCGACTTAGAGTTATGGGTAGAATTCAGTGCATTTAGGGTTAGGCTCAGGGTTAGTGTTAGGATTAAGGTTAGGGTTAGAGTGCATTTGGGGTTAGGGGTAGGAGTAGGGTTCCGATTATGGTTTGGGTTTTTGTTCATAGAATCAAGGTTATTGGATAAGCTTAGGGTCAGGATTGCTTTTTGGGTCAGCATCGAGTGCATTTAGGCTGAGGGTTATTGTTGAAATCGATGAAATATTGTTCGGGTTAGAATCGAGCACATTTAGGGTTAGAATTATGGTTAGAATTCGTTAGGAGTAGTGTTAGGGTTAGGCTTTCTGTTCGTAGAATCGAGGTTTTGAGTTAGGCTGAAGGTCAGAATTGCATTGTGGGTCAGAATCGAGTGCATTTTGTTTTAGGGTTTGTGTTGAAATCGACGAGTTAGTGTTCGGGTGAGAAGCGAGCACATTTAGGGTGAGAGTTATGGTTAGAATTCAGTGCATTTAGGGTTAGGGTTAGGGTTACAGTTAGGGTTAGGATTAAGGTTGGGGCTGGAGTGCATTTGGGGCTAGGGTTAGGAGTAGGGTTACGATTTTGGTTTGGGTTTTTGTTCGTAGAATCCAGATTTATTTTAAAGCTTAGGGTCAGGATTGCATTTTGGGTCAGAATCGAGTGCATTCAGCCTTAGGGTTAGTGTTGAAATTGACGAGTTAGTGTTAGGGTTAGAATCGAGCTCATTTAAGGTTAAAGTTATGGTTAGAATTCGTTAGGGGTAGGGTTAGGGTTAGGGGTTCTGTTCCTAGAATCGAGGTTTAGAGTTAGGCTGAAGGTCAGAATTGCATTGTGGGTCAGAATCGCGTGCATTTTGTCTTAGCGTTTGTGTTGAAATCGACGAGTTAGTGTTCGGTTGAGAATCGAGCACATTTAGAATTAGAGTTATGGTTAGAATTCAGTGCATTTAGGGTTAGGTTCAGGGTTAGTGTTAGGATTAAGGTTAGGGTTAAAGTGCATTTGGGGTTAGGGGTAGGAGTAGGGTTACGATTATGGTTTGGGTTTTTGTTCATAGAATCAAGGTTATTGGTTAAGCTTAGGGTCACGATTGCATTTTGGTTCAGAATGGAGTGCATTTAGGCTAAGGGTTAGTGTTGAAATAGATAAGTTAGTGTTAGGGTTAGAATCGATCACATTTCGAGTTAGAGTTATGGTTAGATTTCAGTGCATTTAGGGTTAGGGTTTGGGTTAGTGTTAGGTTTCGGTTCAGCGTTTGAATCGAGTGCATTTAAGGATAGTGTCAGGGTTAGAGTTAGGTTTAGTGTTAGCTTTCGTAGAATCGAGGGTTAGAGTTACGGTTAGGGTTAGGGTTAGTGTGCATTTAGTTATAGGGGTTGGAGTAGGGTTAGGATTAGTGTTAGGGTTAGGGTTTTGGTTAATGTTCATTTAGGGACAGGGGTAGTAGTAGGCTTTGGATTAGTGTCAGCGTTTGTGTTCGTAGAATCGAGGTTTAAGATTAAACTTAGGGTCAGGATTGCTTTTTGGGTCAGCATCGAGTGCATTTAGGCTGAGGGTTATTGTTGAAATCGATGAAATATTCTTCGGGTTAGAATCGAGCACATTTAGGGTTAGAGTTATGGTTAGAATTCGTAAGGAGTAGTGTTAGGGTTAGGCTTTCTGTTAGTAGAATCGAGGTTTTGAGTTAGGCTGAAGGTCAGAATTGCATTGTGGGTCAGAATCGAGTGCATTTTGTTTTAGGGTTTGTGTTGAAATCGACGAGTTAGTGTTCGGGTGAGAAGCGAGCACATTTAGGGTTAGAGTTATCGTTAGAATTCAGTGCATTTAGGGTTAGGGTAGGGTTACATTTAGAGTTAGGATTAAGGTTGGGGCTGGAGTGCATTTGGGGCTAGGGTTAGGAGTAGGGTTACGATTTTGGTTTGGGTTTTTGTTCGTAGAATCCAGATTTATTTTTAAGCTTAGGGTCAGGATTGCATTTTGGGTCAGAATCGAGTGCATTCAGGCTTAGGGTTAGTGTTGAAATTCACGAGTTAGTGTTAGGGTTAGAATCGAGCTCATTTAGGGTTAGAGTTATGGTTAGAATTCGTTAGGGGTAGGGTTAGGGTTAGGGATTCTGTTAATAGAATCGAGGTTTAGAGTTAGGCTGAAGGTCAGAATTGCATTGTGGGTCAGAATCGCGTGCATTTTGTCTTAGCGTTTGTGTTGAAATCAACGAGTTAGTGTTCGGGTGAGAATCGAGCATATTTCGACTTAGAGTTATGGGTAGAATTCAGTGCATTTAGGGTTAGGCTCAGGGTTAGTGTTAGGATTAAGGTTAGGGTTAGAGTGCATTTGGGGTTAGGGGTAGGAGTAGGGTTCCGATTATGGTTTGGGTTTTTGTTCATAGAATCAATGTTATTGGATAAGCTTAGGGTCAGGATTGCTTTTTGGGTCAGCATCGAGTGCATTTAGGCTGAGGGTTATTGTTGAAATCGATGAAATATTGTTCGGGTTAGAATCGAGCACATTTAGGGTTAGAGTTATGGTTAGAATTCGTTAGGAGTAGTGTTAGGGTTAGTCTTTCTGTTCGTAGAATCGAGGTTTTGAGTTAGGCTGAAGGTCAGAATTGCATTGTGGGTCAGAATCGAGTGCATTTTGTTTTAGGGTTTGTGTTGAAATCAACGAGTTAGTGTTCGGGTGAG
The DNA here is from genome assembly GCF_028372415.1 of Notamacropus eugenii. Classification (NCBI taxonomy): domain Eukaryota; kingdom Metazoa; phylum Chordata; class Mammalia; order Diprotodontia; family Macropodidae; genus Notamacropus; species Notamacropus eugenii. The sequence goes on from NW_027325133.1 coordinate 63,051, forward strand.
AAGCGAGCACATTTAGGGTGAGAGTTATGGTTAGAATTCAGTGCATTTAGGGTTAGGGTTAGGGTTACAGTTAGGGTTAGGATTAAGGTTGGGGCTGGAGTGCATTTGGGGCTAGGGTTAGGAGTAGGGTTACGATTTTGGTTTGGGTTTTTGTTCGTAGAATCCAGATTTATTTTAAAGCTTAGGGTCAGGATTGCATTTTGGGTCAGAATCGAGTGCATTCAGCCTTAGGGTTAGTGTTGAAATTGACGAGTTAGTGTTAGGGTTAGAATCGAGCTCATTTAAGGTTAAAGTTATGGTTAGAATTCGTTAGGGGTAGGGTTAGGGTTAGGGGTTCTCTTCCTAGAATCGAGGTTTAGAGTTAGGCTGAAGGTCAGAATTGCATTGTGGGTCAGAATCGCGTGCATTTTGTCTTAGCGTTTGTGTTGAAATCGACGAGTTAGTGTTCGGTTGAGAATCGAGCACATTTAGAGTTAGAGTTATGGTTAGAATTCAGTGCATTTAGGGTTAGGTTCAGGGTTAGTGTTAGGATTAAGGTTAGGGTTAAAGTGCATTTGGGGTTAGGGGTAGGAGTAGGGTTACGATTATGGTTTGGGTTTTTGTTCATCGAATCAAGGTTATTGGTTAAGCTTAGGGTCACGATTGCATTTTCGTTCAGAATGGAGTGCATTTAGGCTAAGGGTTAGTATTGAAATAGATAAGTTAGTGTTAGGGTTAGAATCGATCACATTTCGAGTTAGAGTTATGGTTAGATTTCAGTGCATTTAGGGTTAGGGTTTGGGTTAGTGTTAGGTTTCGGTTCAGCGTTTGAATCGAGTGCATTTAAGGATAGTATCAGGGTTAGAGTTAGGTTTAGTGTTAGCTTTCGTAGAATCGAGGGTTAGAGTTACGGTTAGGGTTAGGGTTAGTGTGCATTTAGTTATAGGGGTTGAAGTAGGGTTAGGATTAGTGTTAGGGTTAGGGTTTTGGTTAATGTTCATTTAGGGACAGGGGTAGGAGTAGGCTTTGGATTAGTGTCAGCGTTTGTGTTCGTAGAATCGAGGTTTAAGGTTAAACTTAGGGTCAGGATTGCTTTTTGGGTCAGCATCGAGTGCATTTAGGCTGAGGGTTATTGTTGAAATCGATGAAATATTGTTCGGGTTAGAATCGAGCACATTTAGGGTTAGAGTTATGGTTAGAATTCGTAAGGGGTAGTGTTAGGGTTAGGCTTTCTGTTAGTAGAATCGAGGTTTTGAGTTAGGCTGAAGGTCAGAATTGCATTGTGGGTGAGAATCGAGTGCATTTTGCTTTAGGGTTTGTGTTGAAATCGACGAGTTAGTGTTCGGGTGAGAAGCGAGCACATTTAGGGTTAGAGTTATGGTTAGAATTCAGTGCATTTAGGGTTAGGGTAGGGTTACATTTAGGGTTAGGATTAAGGTTGGGGCTGGAGTGCATTTGGGGCTAGGGTTAGGAGTAGGGTTACGATTTTGGTTTGGGTTTTTGTTCGTAGAATCTAGATTTATTTTTAAGCTTAGGGTCAGGATTGCATTTTGGGTCAGAATCGAGTGCATTCAGCCTTAGGGTTCGTGTTGAAATTGACGAGTTAGTGTTAGGGTTAGAATCGAGCTCATTTAGGGTTAGAGTTATGGTTAGAATGCGTTAGGGGTAGGGTTAGGGTTAGGGATTCTCTTCCTAGAATCGAGGTTTAGAGTTAGGCTGAAGGTCAGAATTGCATTGTGGGTCAGAATCGCGTGCATTTTGTCTTAGCGTTTGTGTTGAAATCGACGAGTTAGTGTTCGGGTGAGAATCGAGCATATTTCGACTTAGAGTTATGGGTAGAATTCAGTGCATTTAGGGTTAGGCTCAGGGTTAGTGTTAGGATTAAGGTTAGGGTTAGAGTGCATTTGGGGTTAGGGGTAGGAGTAGGGTTCCGATTATGGTTTGGGTTTTTGTTCATAGAATCAATGTTATTGGATAAGCTTAGGGTCAGGATTGCTTTTTGGGTCAGCATCGAGTGCATTTAGGCTGAGGGTTATTGTTGAAATCGATGAAATATTGTTCGGGTTAGAATCGAGCACATTTAGGGTTAGAGTTATGGTTAGAATTCGTTAGGAGTAGTGTTAGGGTTAGTCTTTCTGTTCGTAGAATCGAGGTTTTGAGTTAGGCTGAAGGTCAGAATTGCATTGTGGGTCAGAATCGAGTGCATTTTGTTTTAGGGTTTGTGTTGAAATCGACGAGTTAGTGTTCGGGTGAGAAGCGAGCACATTTAGGGTGAGAGTTATGGTTAGAATTCAGTGCATTTAGGGTTAGGGTTAGGGTTACAGTTAGGGTTAGGATTAAGGTTGGGGCTGGAGTGCATTTGGGGCTAGGGTTAGGAGTAGGGTTACGATTTTCGTTTGGGTTTTTGTTCGTAGAATCCAGATTTATTTTAAAGCTTAGGGTCAGGATTGCATTTTGGGTCAGAATCGAGTGCATTCAGCCTTAGGGTTAGTGTTGAAATTGACGAGTTAGTGTTAGGGTTAGAATCGAGCTCATTTAAGGTTAAAGTTATGGTTAGAATTCGTTAGGGGTAGGGTTAGGGTTAGGGGTTCTCTTCCTAGAATCGAGGTTTAGAGTTAGGCTGAAGGTCAGAATTGCATTGTGGGTCAGAATCGCGTGCATTTTGTCTTAGCGTTTGTGTTGAAATCGACGAGTTAGTGTTCGGTTGAGAATCGAGCACATTTAGAGTTAGAGTTATGGTTAGAATTCAGTGCATTTAGGGTTAGGTTCAGGGTTAGTGTTAGGATTAAGGTTAGGGTTAAAGTGCATTTGGGGTTAGGGGTAGGAGTAGGGTTACGATTATGGTTTGGGTTTTTGTTCATCGAATCAAGGTTATTGGTTAAGCTTAGGGTCACGATTGCATTTTCGTTCAGAATGGAGTGCATTTAGGCTAAGGGTTAGTATTGAAATAGATAAGTTAGTGTTAGGGTTAGAATCGATCACATTTCGAGTTAGAGTTATGGTTAGATTTCAGTGCATTTAGGGTTAGGGTTTGGGTTAGTGTTAGGTTTCGGTTCAGCGTTTGAATCGAGTGCATTTAAGGATAGTATCAGGGTTAGAGTTAGGTTTAGTGTTAGCTTTCGTAGAATCGAGGGTTAGAGTTACGGTTAGGGTTAGGGTTAGTGTGCATTTAGTTATAGGGGTTGGAGTAGGGTTAGGATTAGTGTTAGGGTTAGGGTTTTGGTTAATGTTCATTTAGGGACAGGGGTAGGAGTAGGCTTTGGATTAGTGTCAGCGTTTGTGTTCGTAGAATCGAGGTTTAAGATTAAACTTAGGGTCAGGATTGCTTTTTGGGTCAGCATCGAGTGCATTTAGGCTGAGGGTTATTGTTGAAATCGATGAAATATTGTTCGGGTTAGAATCGAGCACATTTAGGGTTAGAGTTATGGTTAGAATTCGTAAGGGGTAGTGTTAGGGTTAGGCTTTCTGTTAGTAGAATCGAGGTTTTGAGTTAGGCTGAAGGTCAGAATTGCATTGTGGGTGAGAATCGAGTGCATTTTGCTTTAGGGTTTGTGTTGAAATCGACGAGTTAGTGTTCGGGTGAGAAGCGAGCACATTTAGGGTTAGAGTTATGGTTAGAATTCAGTGCATTTAGGGTTAGGGTAGGGTTACATTTAGGGTTAGGATTAAGGTTGGGGCTGGAGTGCATTTGGGGCTAGGGTTAGGAGTAGGGTTACGATTTTGGTTTGGGTTTTTGTTCGTAGAATCTAGATTTATTTTTAAGCTTAGGGTCAGGATTGCATTTTGGGTCAGAATCGAGTGCATTCAGCCTTAGGGTTCGTGTTGAAATTGACGAGTTAGTGTTAGGGTTAGAATCGAGCTCATTTAGGGTTAGAGTTATGGTTAGAATGCGTTAGGGGTAGGGTTAGGGTTAGGGATTCTCTTCCTAGAATCGAGGTTTAGAGTTAGGCTGAAGGTCAGAATTGCATTGTGGGTCAGAATCGCGTGCATTTTGTCTTAGCGTTTGTGTTGAAATCGACGAGTTAGTGTTCGGTTGAGAATCCAGCACATTTCGAGTTAGAGTTATGGTTAGAATTCAGTGCATTTAGGGTTAGGTTCAGGGTTAGTGTTAGGATTAAGGTTAGGGTTAAAGTGCATTTGGGGTTAGGGGTAGGAGTAGGGTTACGATTATCGTTTGGGTTTTTGTTCATAGAATCAAGGTTATTGGTTAAGCTTAGGGTCACGATTGCATTTTGGTTCAGAATGGAGTGCATTTAGGCTAAGGGTTAGTGTTGAAATAGATAAGTTAGTGTTAGGGTTAGAATCGATCACATTTCGAGTTAGAGTTATGGTTAGATTTCAGTGCATTTAGGGTTAGGGTTTGGGTTAGTGTTAGGTTTCGGTTCAGCGTTTGAATCGAGTGCATTTAAGGATAGTGTCAGGGTTAGAGTTAGGTTTAGTGTTAGCTTTCGTAGAATCGAGGGTTAGAGTTAAGGTTAGGGTTAGGGTTAGTGTGCATTTAGTTATAGGGGTAGGAGTAGGGTTAGGATTAGTGTTAGGGTTAGGGTTTTGGTTAATGTTCATTTAGGGATAGGGGTAGGAGTAGGCTTTGGATTAGTGTCAGCGTTTGTGTTCGTAGAATCGAGGTTTAAGATTAAGCTTAGGGTCAGGATTGCTTTTTGGGTCAGCATCGAGTGCATTTATGCTGAGGGTTATTGTTGAAATCGATGAAATGTTGTTCGGGTTAGAATCGAGCACATTTAGGGTTAGAGTTATGGTTACAATTCGTTAGGGGTAGTGTTAGGGTTAGGCTTTCTGTTCATAGAATCGAAGTTTTGAGTTAGGCTGAAGGTCAGAATTTCATTGTGGGTCAGAATCGAGTGCATTTTGTTTTAGGGTTTGTGTTGAAATCGACGAGTTAGTGTTCGGGTGAGAAGCGAGCACATTTAGGGTTAGAGTTATGGTTAGAATTCAGTGCATTTAGGGTTAGGGTAGGGTTACATTTAGGGTTTGCATTAAGGTTGGGGCTGGAGTGCATTTGGGGCTAGGGTTAGGAGTAGGGTTACGATTTTGGTTTTGGTTTTTGTTCTTAGAATCCAGATTTATTTTAAAGCTTAGGGTCAGGATTGCATTTTGGGTCAGAATCGAGTGCATTCAGCCTTAGGGTTAGTGTTGAAATTGACGAGTTAGTGTTAGGGTTAGAATCGAGCTCATTTAGGGTTAAAGTTATGGTTAGAATTCGTTAGGGGTAGGGTTACGGTTACGGGTTCTGTTCCTAGAATCGAGGTTTAGAGTTAGGCTGAAGGTCAGAATTGCATTGTGGGTCAGAATCGCGTGCATTTTGTCTTAGCGTTTGTGTTGAAATCAACGAGTTAGTGTTCGGGTGAGAATCGAGCATATTTCGACTTAGAGTTATGGTTAGAATTCAGTGCATTTAGGGTTAGGCTCAGGGTTAGTGTTAGGATTAAGGTTAGGGTTAGAGTGCATTTGGGGTTAGGGGTGGGAGTAGGGTTAAGATTAGGGTTTGGGTTTTTGTTTATAGAATCAAGGTATATGGTTAAGCATAGGGTCAGGATTGCATTTTGGTTCAGAATGGAGTGCATTTAAGTTAAGGGTTAGTGTTGAAATAGATGACTTAGTGTTAGGGTTAGAATCGATCACATTTCGAGTTAGCGTTATGGTTAGAATTCAGTGCTTTTAAGGTTGGGTTAGGGTTAGTGTTAGGTTTAGGTTCAGCGTTGGAATCGAGTGCATTTAAGGATAGTGTCAGGGTTAGAGTTAGGTTTAGTGTTAGCTTTCGTAGAATCGAGTGTTACGGTTAGGGTTAGGGTTAGAGTGCATTTAGTTATAGCGGTAGGAGTAGGGTTAGTATTAGGGTTCGGGTTTGTGTTCGTAGAATAGAGGGTTAGGGTAAAGCTTCGGGTAAGGCTTTCATTTTGGGTCAGAATCGAGTGCTTTCTGGCTTAGGGTTAGTGTTGAAATTGACGAGTTAGTGTTAGGGTTAGAATCGAGCTCATTTAGGGTTAGAGTTATGGTTAGAATGCGTTAGGGGTAGGGTTAGGCTTAGGGGTTCTATTCCTAGAATCGAGGTTTAGAGTTAGGCTGAAGGTCAGAATTGCATTGTGGGTCAGAATCGCGTGCATTTTGTCTTAGCGTTTGTGTTGAAATCAACGAGTTAGTGTTCGGGTGAGAATCGAGCATATTTCGAGTTAGAGTTATGGGTAGAATTCAGTGCATTTAGGGTTAGGCTCAGGGTTATTGTTAGGATTAAGGTTAGGGTTAAAGTGCATTTGGGGTTAGGGGTAGGAGTAGGGTTACGATTATGGTTTGGGTTTTTGTTCATAGAATCAAGGTTATTGGTTAAGCTTAGGGTCACGATTGCATTTTGGTTCAGAATGGAGTGCATTTAGGCTAAGGGTTAGTGTTGAAATAGATAAGTTAGTGTTAGGGTTAGAATCGATCACATTTCGAGTTAGAGTTATGGTTAGATTTCAGTGCATTTAGGGTTAGGGTTTGGGTTAGTGTTAGGTTTCGGTTCAGCGTTTGAATCGAGTGCATTTAAGGATAGTGTCAGGGTTAGAGTTAGGTTTAGTGTTAGCTTTCGTAGAATCGAGGGTTAGAGTTACGGTTAGGGTTAGGGTTAGTGTGCATTTAGTTATAGGGGTAGGAGTAGGGTTAGGATTAGTGTTAGGGTTAGGGTTTTGGTTAATGTTCATTTAGGGATAGGGATAGGAGTAGGCTTTGGATTAGTGTCAGCGTTTGTGTTCGTAGAATCGAGGTTTAAGATTAAGCTTAGGGTCAGGATTGCTTTTTGGGTCAGCATCGAGTGCATTTAGGCTGAGGGTGATTGTTGAAATCGATGAAATATTGTTCGGGTCAGAAGGGAGCACATTTAGGGTTAGAGTTATGGTTAGAATTCAGTGCATTTAGGGTTAGGGTAGGGTTACATTTAGGGTTAGGATTAAGGTTGGGACTGGAGTGCATTTGGGGCTAGGGTTAGGAGTAGGGTTACGATTTTGGTTTGGGTTTTTGTTCGTAGAATCCAGATTTATTTTAAAGCTTAGGGTCAGGATTGCATTTTGGGTCAGAATCGAGTGCATTCAGCCTTAGGGTTAGTGTTGAAATTGACGAGTTAGTGTTAGGGTTAGAATCGAGCTCATTTAGGGTCAGAGTTATGGTTAGAATTCGTTAGGGGTAGGGTTAGGGATAGGTTTTCTGTTCCTAGAATCGAGGATTAGAGTTAGGCTGAAGGTCAGAATTACATTGTGGGTCAGAATCGCGTGCATTTTGTCTTAGCGTTTGTGTTGAAATCGACGAGTTTGTTTTCGTTTGAGAATCGAGTACATTTAGAGTTAGAGTTATGTTTAGAATTCAGTGCATTTAGGGTTAGGCTCAGGGTTAGTGTTAGGATTAAGGTTAGGGTTAAAGTGCATTTGGGGTTAGGGGTAGAAGTAGGGTTACGATTATGGTTTGGGTTTTTGTTCATAGAATCAAGGTTATTGGTTAAGCTTAGGGTCACGATTGCATTTTGGTTCAGAATGGAGTGCATTTAGGCTAAGGGTTAGTGTTGAAATAGATAAGTTAGTGTTAGGGTTAGAATCGATCACATTTCGAGTTAGGGTTATGGTTAGATTTCAGTGCATTTAGGGTTAGGGTTTGGGTTAGTGTTAGGTTTCGGTTCAGCGTTTGAATCAAGTGCATTTAAGGATAGTGTCAGGGTTATAGTTAGATTTAGTGTTAGCTTTCGTAGAATCGAGGGTTAGAGTTACGGTTAGGGTTAGGGTTAGTGTGCATTTAGTTATAGGGGTAGGAATAGGGTTAGGATTAGTGTTAGGGTTAGGGTTTTGGTTAATGTTCATTTAGGCATAGGGGTAGGAGTAGGCTTTGGATTAGTGTCAGCGTTTGTGTTCGTAGAATCGAGTTTTAAGATTCAACTTAGGGTCAGGATTGCTTTTTGGGTCAGAATCGAGTGCATTTTGTTTTAGGGTTTGTGTTAAAATCGACGAGTTAATGTTCGGGTCAGAAGGGAGCACATTTAGGGTTAGAGTTATGGTTAGAATTCAGTGCATTTAGGGTTAGGGTAGGGTTACATGTAGGGTTAGGATTAAGGTTGGGGCTGGAGTGCATTTGGGGCTAGGGTTAGGAGTAGGGTTACGATTTTGGTTTGGGTTTTTGTTCATAGAATCCAGATTTATTTTTAAGCTTAGGGTCAGGATTGCATTTTGGGTCAGAATCGAGTGCATTCAGGCTTAGGGTTAGTGTTGAAATTGACGAGTTAGTGTTAGGGTTAGAATCGAGCTCATTTAGGGTTAAAGTTATGGTTAGAATTCGTTAGGGGTAGGGTTACGGTTACGGGTTCTGTTCCTAGAATCGAGGTTTAGAGTTAGGCTGAAGGTCAGAATTGCATTGTGGGTCAGAATCGCGTGCATTTTGTCTTAGCGTTTGTGTTGAAATCAACGACTTAGTGTTCGGGTGAGAATCGAGCATATTTCGAGTTAGAGTTATGGGTAGAATTCAGTGCATTTAGGGTTAGGCTCAGGGTTAGTGTTAGGATTAAGGTTAGGGTTAGAGTGCATTTGGGGTTAGGGGTGGGAGTAGGGTTAAGATTAGGGTTTGGGTTTTTGTTTATAGAATCAAGGTATATGGTTAAGCGTAGGGTCAGGATTGCATTTTGGTTCAGAATGGAGTGCATTTAAGTTAAGGGTTAGTGTTGAAATAGATGACTTAGTGTTAGAGTTAGAATCGATCACATTTCGAGTTAGCGTTATGGTTAGAATTCAGTGCTTTTAAGGTTGGGTTAGGGTTAGTGTTAGGTTTAGGTTCAGCGTTGGAATCGAGTGCATTTAAGGATAGTGTCAGGGTTAGAGTTAGGTTTAGTGTTAGCTTTCGTAGAATCGAGTGTTACGGTTAGGGTTAGGGTTAGAGTGCATTTAGTTATAGCGGTAGCAGTAGGGTTAGTATTAGGGTTCGGGCTTGTGTTCGTAGAATAGATGGTTAGGGTAAAGCTTCGGGTAAGGCTTTCATTTTGGGTCAGAATCGAGTGCTTTCTGGCTTAGGGTTAGTGTTGAAATTGACGAGTTAGTGTTAGGGTTAGAATCGAGCTCATTTGTGGTTAGACTTCTGGTAAGAATTCATTAGGGGTAGGGTTAGGCTTAGGGGTTCTATTCCTAGAATCGAGGTTTGGAGTTAGGGTGAAGGTCAGAATTGCATTGTGGGTCAGAATCGCGTGCATTTTGTCTTAGGGTTTGTGTTGAAATCGACGAGTTAGTGTTCGGTTGAGAATCGAGCACATTTCGAGTTAGAGTTATGGTTAGAATTCAGTGCATTTAGGGTTAGGTTCAGGGTTAGTGTCAGGATTAAGGTTAGGGTTAAAGTGCATTTGGGGTTAGGGGTAGGAGTAGGGTTCCGATTATGGTTTGGGTTTTTGTTCATAGAATCAAGGTTATTGGTTAAGCTTAGGGTCACGATTGCATTTTGGTTCAGAATGGAGTGCATTTAGGCTAAGGGTTAGTGTTGAAATAGATAAGTTAGTGTTAGGGTTAGAATCGATCACATTTCGAGTTAGAGTTATGGTTAGATTTCAGTGCATTTAGGGTTAGGGTTAGGGTTAGTGTCAGGTTTCGGTTCAGCGTTTGAATCAAGTGCATTTAAGGATAGTGTCAGGGTTATAGTTAGATTTAGGGTTAGCTTTCGTAGAATCGAGGGTTAGAGTTACGGTTAGGGTTAGGGTTAGTGTGCATTTAGTTATAGGGGTAGGAGTAGGGTTAGGATTAGTGTTAGGGTTAGGGTTTTGGTTAATGTTCATTTAGGGACAGGGGTAGGAGTAGGCTTTGGATTAGTGTCAACGTTTGTGTTCGTAGAATCGAGGTTTAAGATTAAGCCTAGGGTCAGGATTGCTTTTTGGGTCAGCATCGAGTGCATTTAGGCTGAGGGTTATTGTTGAAATCGATGAAATATTGTTCGGGTTAGAATCGAGCACATTTAGGGTTAGAGTTATGGTTAGAATTCGTTAGGGGTAGTGTTAGGTTTAGGCTTTCTGTTCTTAGAATCGAGGTTTTGAGTTAGGCTGAAGGTCAGAATTGCATTGTGGGTGAGAATCGAGTGCATTTTGTTTTAGGGTTTGTGTTGAAATCGACGAGTTAGTGTTCGATTGAGAAGCGAGCACATTTAGGGTTAGAGTTATGGTTAGAATTCGTTAGGGGTAGGGTTAGGGTTAGGGCTTCTGTTCCTAGAATCGAGGTTTAGAGTTAGGCTGAAGGTCAGAATTGCATTGTGGGTCAGAATCGCGTGCATTTTGTCTTAGCGTTTCTGTTGAAATCGACGAGTTAGTGTTCAGTTGAGAATCGAGCACATTTCCAGTTAGAGTTATGGTTAGAATTCAGTGCATTTAGGGTTAGGCTCAGGATTGTTGTTAGGATTAAGGTTAGGGTTAAAGTGCATTTGGGGTTAGGGGTAGGAGTAGGGTTACGATTATGGTTTGGGTTTTTGTTCATAGAATCAAGGTTATTGGTTAAGCTTAGGGTCACGATTGCATTTTGGTTCAGAATGGAGTGCATTTAGGCTAAGGGTTAGTGTTGAAATAGATAAGTTTGTGTTAGGGTTAGAATCGATCACATTTCGAGTTAGAGTTATGGTTAGATTTCAGTGCATTTAGGGCTAGGGTTTGGGTTAGTGTTAGGTTTCGGTTCAGCGTTTGAATCGAGTGCATTTAAGGATAGTGTCAGGGTTAGAGTTAGGTTTAGTGTTAGCTTTCGTAGAATCGAGGGTTAGAGTTACGGTTAGGGTTAGGGTTAGTGTGCATTTAGTTATAGGGGTAGGAGTAGGGTTAGGATTAGTGTTAGGGTTAGGGTTTTGGTTAATGTTCATTTAGGGATAGGGATAGGAGTAGGCTTTGGATTAGTGTCAGCGTTTGTGTTCGTAGAATCGAGGTTTAAGATTAAGCTTAGGGTCAGGATTGCTTTTTGGGTCAGCATCGAGTGCATTTAGGCTGAGGGTGATTGTTGAAATCGATGAAATATTGTTCGGGTCAGAAGGGAGCACATTTAGGGTTAGAGTTATGGTTAGAATTCAGTGCATTTAGGGTTAGGGTAGGGTTACATTTAGGGTTAGGATTAAGGTTGGGACTGGAGTGCATTTGGGGCTAGGGTTAGGAGTAGGGTTACGATTTTGGTTTGGGTTTTTGTTCGTAGAATCCAGATTTATTTTAAAGCTTAGGGTCAGGATTGCATTTTGGGTCAGAATCGAGTGCATTCAGCCTTAGGGTTAGTGTTGAAATTGACGAGTTAGTGTTAGGGTTAGAATCGAGCTCATTTAGGGTCAGAGTTATGGTTAGAATTCGTTAGGGGTAGGGTTAGGGATAGGTTTTCTGTTCCTAGAATCGAGGATTAGAGTTAGGCTGAAGGTCAGAATTACATTGTGGGTCAGAATCGCGTGCATTTTATCTTAGCGTTTGTGTTGAAATCGACGAGTTTGTTTTCGTTTGAGAATCGAGCACATTTAGAGTTAGAGTTATGGTTAGAATTCAGTGCATTTAGGGTTAGGCTCAGGGTTAGTGTTAGGATTAAGGTTAGGGTTAAAGTGCATTTGGGGTTAGGGGTAGAAGTAGGGTTACGATTATGGTTTGGGTTTTTGTTCATAGAATCAAGGTTATTGGTTAAGCTTAGGGTCACGATTGCATTTTGGTTCAGAATGGAGTGCATTTAGGCTAAGGGTTAGTGTTGAAATAGATAAGTTAGTGTTAGGGTTAGAATCGATCACATTTCGAGTTAGGGTTATGGTTAGATTTCAGTGCATTTAGGGTTAGGGTTAGGGTTAGTGTTAGGTTTCGGTTCAGCGTTTGAATCGAGTGCATTTAAGGATAGTGTCAGGGTTAGAGTCAGGTTTAGTGTTAGCTTTCGTAGAATCGAGGGTTAGGGTTACGGTTAGGGTTAGGGTTAGTGTGCATTTAGTTATAGGGGTAGGAATAGGGTTAGGATTAGTGTTAGGGTTAGGGTTTTGGTTAATGTTCATTTAGGCATAGGGGTAGGAGTAGGCTTTGGATTAGTGTCAGCGTTTGTGTTCGTAGAATCGAGTTTTAAGATTCAACTTAGGGTCAGGATTGCTTTTTGGGTCAGAATCGAGTGCATTTTGTTTTAGGGTTTGTGTTAAAATCGACGAGTTAATGTTCGGGTCAGAAGGGAGCACATTTAGGGTTAGAGTTATGGTTAGAATTCAGTGCATTTAGGGTTAGGGTAGGGTTACAGTTAGGGTTAGGATTAAGGTTGGGGCTGGAGTGCATTTGGGGCTAGGGTTAGGAGTAGGGTTACGATTTTGGTTTGGGTTTTTGTTCATAGAATCCAGATTTATTTTTAAGCTTAGGGTCAGGATTGCATTTTGGGTCAGAATCGAGTGCATTCAGGCTTAGGGTTAGTGTTGAAATTGACGAGTTAGTGTTAGGGTTAGAATCGAGCTCATTTAGGGTTAGAGTTATGGTTAGAATTCGTTAGGGGTAGGGTTAGGGTTAGGGGTTCTCTTCTTAGAATCGTGGTTTAGAGTTAGGCTGAAGGTCAGAATTGCATTGTGCGTCAGAATCGCGTGCATTTTGTCTTAGCGTTTGTGTTGAAATCGACGAGTTAGTGTTCGGTTGAGAATCGAGCACATTTCGAGTTAGAGTTATGGTTAGAATTCAGTGCATTTAGGGTTAGGTTCAGGGTTAGTGTCAGGATTAAGGTTAGGGTTAAAGTGCATTTGGGGTTAGGGGTAGGAGTAGGGTTACGATTATGGTTTGGGTTTTTGTTCAAAGAATCAAGGTTATTGGTTAAGCTTACGGTCACGATTGCATTTTGGGTCAGAATGGAGTGCATTTAGGCTAAGGGTTAGTGTTGAAATAGATAAGTTAGTGTTAGGGTTAGAATCGATCACATTTCGAGTTAGAGTTATGGTTAGATTTCAGTGCATTTAGGGTTAGGGTTTGGGTTAGTGTTAGGTTTCGGTTCAGCGTTTGAATCGAGTGCATTTAAGGATAGTGTCAGGGTTAGAGTTAGGTTTAGTGTTAGCTTTCGTAGAATCGAGGGTTAGAGTTACGGTTAGGGTTAGGGTTAGTGTGCATTTAGTTATAGGGGTAGGAGTAGGGTTAGGATTAGTGTTAGGGTTAGGGTTTTGGTTAATGTTCATTTAGGCATAGGGGTAGGAGTAGGCTTTGGATTAGTGTCAGCGTTTGTGTTCGTAGAATCGAGTTTTAAGATTCAACTTAGGGTCAGGATTGCTTTTTGGGTCAGAATCGAGTGCATTTTGTTTTAGGGTTTGTGTTAAAATCGACGAGTTAATGTTCGGGTCAGAAGGGAGCACATTTAGGGTTAGAGTTATGGTTAGAATTCAGTGCATTTAGGGTTAGGGTAGGGTTACAGTTAGGGTTAGGATTAAGGTTGGGGCTGGAGTGCATTTGGGGCTAGGGTTAGGAGTAGGGTTACGATTTTGGTTTGGGTTTTTGTTCATAGAATCCAGATTTATTTTTAAGCTTAGGGTCAGGATTGCATTTTGGGTCAGAATCGAGTGCATTCAGGCTTAGGGTTAGTGTTGAAATTGACGAGTTAGTGTTAGGGTTAGAATCGAGCTCATTTAGGGTTAGAGTTATGGTTAGAATTCGTTAGGGGTAGGGTTAGGGTTAGGGGTTCTCTTCCTAGAATCGTGGTTTAGAGTTAGGCTGAAGGTCAGAATTGCATTGTGCGTCAGAATCGCGTGCATTTTGTCTTAGCGTTTGTGTTGAAATCGACGAGTTAGTGTTCGGTTGAGAATCGAGCACATTTCGAGTTAGAGTTATGGTTAGAATTCAGTGCATTTAGGGTTAGGTTCAGGGTTAGTGTCAGGATTAAGGTTAGGGTTAAAGTGCATTTGGGGATAGGGGTAGGAGTAGGGTTACGATTATGGTTTGGGTTTTTGTTCAAAGAATCAAGGTTATTGGTTAAGCTTACGGTCACGATTGCATTTTGGGTCAGAATGGAGTGCATTTAGGCTAAGGGTTAGTGTTGAAATAGATAAGTTAGTGTTAGGGTTAGAATCGATCACATTTCGAGTTAGAGTTATGGTTAGATTTCAGTGCATTTAGGGTTAGGGTTTGGGTTAGTGTTAGGTTTCGGTTCAGCGTTTGAATCGAGTGCATTTAAGGATAGTGTCAGGGTTAGAGTTAGGTTTAGTGTTAGCTTTCGTAGAATCGAGGGTTAGAGTTACGGTTAGGGTTAGGGTTAGTGTGCATTTAGTTATAGGGGTAGGAGTAGGGTTAGGATTAGTGTTAGGGTTAGGGTTTTGGTTAATGTTCATTTAGGCATAGGGGTAGGAGTAGGCTTTGGATTAGTGTCAGCGTTTGTGTTCGTAGAATCGAGTTTTAAGATTCAACTTAGGGTCAGGATTGCTTTTTGGGTCAGAATCGAGTGCATTTTGTTTTAGGGTTTGTGTTAAAATCGACGAGTTAATGTTCGGGTCAGAAGGGAGCACATTTAGGGTTAGAGTTATGGTTAGAATTCAGTGCATTTAGGGTTAGGGTAGGGTTACAGTTAGGGTTAGGATTAAGGTTGGGGCTGGAGTGCATTTGGGGCTAGGGTTAGGAGTAGGGTTACGATTTTGGTTTGGGTTTTTGTTCATAGAATCCAGATTTATTTTTAAGCTTAGGGTCAGGATTGCATTTTGGGTCAGAATCGAGTGCATTCAGGCTTAGGGTTAGTGTTGAAATTGACGAGTTAGTGTTAGGGTTAGAATCGAGCTCATTTAGGGTTAAAGTTATGGTTAGAATTCGTTAGGGGTAGGGTTACGGTTACGGGTTCTGTTCCTAGAATCGAGGTTTAGAGTTAGGCTGAAGGTCAGAATTGCATTGTGGGTCAGAATCGCGTGCATTTTGTCTTAGCGTTTGTGTTGAAATCAACGAGTTAGTGTTCGGGTGAGAATCAAGCATATTTCGACTTAGAGTTATGGGTAGAATTCAGTGCATTTAGGGTTAGGCTCAGGGTTAGTGTTAGGATTAAGGTTAGGGTTAGAGTGCATTTGGGGTTAGGGGTGGGAGTAGGGTTAAGATTAGGGTTTGGGTTTTTGTTTATAGAATCAAGGTATATGGTTAAGCGTAGGGTCAGGATTGCATTTTGGTTCAGAATGGAGTGCATTTAAGTTAAGGGTTAGTGTTGAAATAGATGACTTAGTGTTAGGGTTAGAATCGATCACATTTCGAGTTAGCGTTATGGTTAGAATTCAGTGCTTTTAAGGTTGGGTTAGGGTTAGTGTTAGGTTTAAGTTCAGCGTTGGAATCGAGTGCATTTAAGGATAGTGTCAGGGTTAGAGTTAGGTTTAGTGTTAGCTTTCGTAGAATCGAGTGTTACGGTTAGGGTTAGGGTTAGAGTGCATTTAGTTATAGCGGTAGCAGTAGGGTTAGTATTAGGGTTCGGGCTTGTGTTCGTAGAATAGAGGGTTAGGGTAAAGCTTCGGGTAAGGCTTTCATTTTGGGTCAGAATCGAGTGCTTTCTGGCTTAGGGTTAGTGTTGAAATTGACGAGTTAGTGTTAGGGTTAGAATCGAGCTCATTTGTGGTTAGACTTCTGGTAAGAATTCATTAGGGGTAGGGTTAGGCTTAGGGGTTCTATTCCTAGAATCGAGGTTTGGAGTTAGGGTGAAGGTCAGAATTGCATTGTGGGTCAGAATCGCGTGCATTTTGTCTTAGGGTTTGTGTTGAAATCGACGAGTTAGTGTTCGGTTGAGAATCGAGCACATTTAGAGTTAGAGTTATGGTTAGAATTCAGTGCATTTAGGGTTAGGTTCAGGGTTAGTGTCAGGATTAAGGTTAGGGTTAAAGT
Organism: Notamacropus eugenii; assembly: GCF_028372415.1. Lineage (NCBI taxonomy): Eukaryota > Metazoa > Chordata > Mammalia > Diprotodontia > Macropodidae > Notamacropus > Notamacropus eugenii. The sequence continues at coordinate 78,820 of NW_027325133.1, forward strand.
GCATTTGGGGTTAGGGGTAGGAGTAGGGTTACGATTATGGTTTGGGTTTTTGTTCATAGAATCAAGGTTATTGGTTAAGCTTAGGGTCACGATTGCATTTTGGTTCAGAATGGAGTGCATTTAGGCTAAGGGTTAGTGTTGAAATAGATAAGTTAGTGTTAGGGTTAGAATCGATCACATTTCGAGTTAGAGTTATGGTTAGATTTCAGTGCATTTAGGGTTAGGGTTAGGGTTAGTGTCAGGTTTCGGTTCAGCGTTTGAATCAAGTGCATTTAAGGATAGTGTCAGGGTTATAGTTAGATTTAGGGTTAGCTTTCGTAGAATCGAGGGTTAGAGTTACGGTTAGGGTTAGGGTTAGTGTGCATTTAGTTATAGGGGTAGGAGTAGGGTTAGGATTAGTGTTAGGGTTAGGGTTTTGGTTAATGTTCATTTAGGGACAGGGGTAGGAGTAGGCTTTGGATTAGTGTCAACGTTTGTGTTCGTAGAATCGAGGTTTAAGATTAAGCCTAGGGTCAGGATTGCTTTTTGGGTCAGCATCGAGTGCATTTAGGCTGAGGGTTATTGTTGAAATCGATGAAATATTGTTCGGGTTAGAATCGAGCACATTTAGGGTTAGAGTTATGGTTAGAATTCGTTAGGGGTAGTGTTAGGTTTAGGCTTTCTGTTCTTAGAATCGAGGTTTTGAGTTAGGCTGAAGGTCAGAATTGCATTGTGGGTGAGAATCGAGTGCATTTTGTTTTAGGGTTTGTGTTGAAATCGACGAGTTAGTGTTCGGTTGAGAAGCGAGCACATTTAGGGTTAGAGTTATGGTTAGAATTCAGTGCATTTAGGGTTAGGGTAGGGTTACATTTAGGGTTAGGATTAAGGTTGGGGCTGGAGTGCATTTGGGGCTAGGGTTAGGAGTAGGGTTACGATTTTGGTTTGGGTTTTTGTTCGTAGAATCCAGATTTATTTTAAAGCTTAGAGTCAGGATTGCATTTTGGGTCAGAATCGAGTGCATTCAGGCTTATGGTTAGTGTTGAAATTGACGAGTTAGTGTTAGGGTTAGATTCGAGCTCATTTAGGGTTAGAGTTATGGTTAGAATTCGTTAGGGGTAGGGTTAGGGTTAGGGGTTCTGTTCCTAGAATCGAGGTTTAGAGTTAGGCTGAAGGTCAGAATTGCATTGTGGGTCAGAATCGCGTGCATTTTGTCTTAGCGTTTCTGTTGAAATCGACGAGTTAGTGTTCAGTTGAGAATCGAGCACATTTCCAGTTAGAGTTATGGTTAGAATTCAGTGCATTTAGGGTTAGGCTCAGGGTTATTGTTAGGATTAAGGTTAGGGTTAAAGTGCATTTGGGGTTAGGGGTAGGAGTAGGGTTACGATTATGGTTTGGGTTTTTGTTCATAGAATCAAGGTTATTGGTTAAGCTTAGGGTCACGATTGCATTTTGGTTCAGAATGGAGTGCATTTAGGCTAAGGGTTAGTGTTGAAATAGATAAGTTTGTGTTAGGGTTAGAATCGATCACATTTCGAGTTAGAGTTATGGTTAGATTTCAGTGCATTTAGGGTTAGGGTTTGGGTTAGTGTTAGGTTTCGATTCAGCGTTTGAATCGAGTGCATTTAAGGATAGTGTCAGGGTTAGAGTTAGGTTTAGTGTTAGCTTTCGTAGAATCGAGGGTTAGAGTTACGGTTAGGGTTAGGGTTAGTGTGCATTTAGTTATAGGGGTAGGAGTAGGGTTAGGATTAGTGTTAGGGTTAGGGTTTTGGTTAATGTTCATTTAGGGATAGGGATAGGAGTAGGCTTTGGATTAGTGTCAGCGTTTGTGTTCGTAGAATCGAGGTTTAAGATTAAGCTTAGGGTCAGGATTGCTTTTTGGGTCAGCATCGAGTGCATTTAGGCTGAGGGTGATTGTTGAAATCGATGAAATATTGTTCGGGTCAGAAGGGAGCACATTTAGGGTTAGAGTTATGGTTAGAATTCAGTGCATTTAGGGTTAGGGTAGGGTTACATTTAGGGTTAGGATTAAGGTTGGTACTGGAGTGCATTTGGGGCTAGGGTTAGGAGTAGGGTTACGATTTTGGTTTGGGTTTTTGTTCGTAGAATCCAGATTTATTTTAAAGCTTAGGGTCAGGATTGCATTTTGGGTCAGAATCGAGTGCATTCAGCCTTAGGGTTAGTGTTGAAATTGACGAGTTAGTGTTAGGGTTAGAATCGAGCTCATTTAGGGTCAGAGTTATGGTTAGAATTCGTTAGGGGTAGGGTTAGGGATAGGTTTTCTGTTCCTAGAATCGAGGATTAGAGTTAGGCTGAAGGTCAGAATTACATTGTGGGTCAGAATCGCGTGCATTTTGTCTTAGCGTTTGTGTTGAAATCGACGAGTTTGTTTTCGTTTGAGAATCGAGCACATTTAGAGTTAGAGTTATGGTTAGAATTCAGTGCATTTAGGGTTAGGCTCAGGGTTAGTGTTAGGATTAAGGTTAGGGTTAAAGTGCATTTGGGGTTAGGGGTAGAAGTAGGGTTACGATTATGGTTTGGGTTTTTGTTCATAGAATCAAGGTTATTGGTTAAGCTTAGGGTCACGATTGCATTTTGGTTCAGAATGGAGTGCATTTAGGCTAAGGGTTAGTGTTGAAATAGATAAGTTAGTGTTAGGGTTAGAATCGATCACATTTCGAGTTAGGGTTATGGTTAGATTTCAGTGCATTTAGGGTTAGGGTTAGGGTTAGTGTTAGGTTTCGGTTCAGCGTTTGAATCGAGTGCATTTAAGGATAGTGTCAGGGTTAGAGTCAGGTTTAGTGTTAGCTTTCGTAGAATCGAGGGTTAGGGTTACGGTTAGGGTTAGGGTTAGTGTGCATTTAGTTATAGGGGTAGGAATAGGGTTAGAATTAGTGTTAGGGTTAGGGTTTTGGTTAATGTTCATTTAGGCATAGGGGTAGGAGTAGGCTTTGGATTAGTGTCAGCGTTTGTGTTCGTAGAATCGAGTTTTAAGATTCAACTTAGGGTCAGGATTGCTTTTTGGGTCAGAATCGAGTGCATTTTGTTTTAGGGTTTGTGTTAAAATCGACGAGTTAATGTTCGGGTCAGAAGGGAGCACATTTAGGGTTAGAGTTATGGTTAGAATTCAGTGCATTTAGGGTTAGGGTAGGGTTACAGTTAGGGTTAGGATTAAGGTTGGTACTGGAGTGCATTTGGGGCTAGGGTTAGGAGTAGGGTTACGATTTTGGTTTGGGTTTTTGTTCATAGAATCCAGATTTATTTTTAAGCTTAGGGTCAGGATTGCATTTTGGGTCAGAATCGAGTGCATTCAGGCTTAGGGTTAGTGTTGAAATTGACGAGTTAGTGTTAGGGTTAGAATCGAGCTCATTTAGGGTTAGAGTTATGGTTAGAATTCGTTAGGGGTAGGGTTAGGGTTAGGGGTTCTCTTCCTAGAATCGTGGTTTAGAGTTAGGCTGAAGGTCAGAATTGCATTGTGCGTCAGAATCGCGTGCATTTTGTCTTAGCGTTTGTGTTGAAATCGACGAGTTAGTGTTCGGTTGAGAATCGAGCACATTTCGAGTTAGAGTTATGGTTAGAATTCAGTGCATTTAGGGTTAGGTTCAGGGTTAGTGTCAGGATTAAGGTTAGGGTTAAAGTGCATTTGGGGTTAGGGGTAGGAGTAGGGTTACGATTATGGTTTGGGTTTTTGTTCAAAGAATCAAGGTTATTGGTTAAGCTTACGGTCACGATTGCATTTTGGGTCAGAATGGAGTGCATTTAGGCTAAGGGTTAGTGTTGAAATAGATAAGTTAGTGTTAGGGTTAGAATCGATCACATTTCGAGTTAGAGTTATGGTTAGATTTCAGTGCATTTAGGGTTAGGGTTTGGGTTAGTGTTAGGTTTCGGTTCAGCGTTTGAATCGAGTGCATTTAAGGATAGTGTCAGGGTTAGAGTTAGGTTTAGTGTTAGCTTTCGTAGAATCGAGGGTTAGAGTTACGGTTAGGGTTAGGGTTAGTGTGCATTTAGTTATAGGGGTAGGAGTAGGGTTAGGATTAGTGTTAGGGTTAGGGTTTTGGTTAATGTTCATTTAGGCATAGGGGTAGGAGTAGGCTTTGGATTAGTGTCAGCGTTTGTGTTCGTAGAATCGAGTTTTAAGATTCAACTTAGGGTCAGGATTGCTTTTTGGGTCAGAATCGAGTGCATTTTGTTTTAGGGTTTGTGTTAAAATCGACGAGTTAATGTTCGGGTCAGAAGGGAGCACATTTAGGGTTAGAGTTATGGTTAGAATTCAGTGCATTTAGGGTTAGGGTAGGGTTACAGTTAGGGTTAGGATTAAGGTTGGGGCTGGAGTGCATTTGGGGCTAGGGTTAGGAGTAGGGTTACGATTTTGGTTTGGGTTTTTGTTCATAGAATCCAGATTTATTTTTAAGCTTAGGGTCAGGATTGCATTTTGGGTCAGAATCGAGTGCATTCAGGCTTAGGGTTAGTGTTGAAATTGACGAGTTAGTGTTAGGGTTAGAATCGAGCTCATTTAGGGTTAAAGTTATGGTTAGAATTCGTTAGGGGTAGGGTTACGGTTACGGGTTCTGTTCCTAGAATCGAGGTTTAGAGTTAGGCTGAAGGTCAGAATTGCATTGTGGGTCAGAATCGCGTGCATTTTGTCTTAGCGTTTGTGTTGAAATCAACGAGTTAGTGTTCGGGTGAGAATCAAGCATATTTCGACTTAGAGTTATGGGTAGAATTCAGTGCATTTAGGGTTAGGCTCAGGGTTAGTGTTAGGATTAAGGTTAGGGTTAGAGTGCATTTGGGGTTAGGGGTGGGAGTAGGGTTAAGATTAGGGTTTGGGTTTTTGTTTATAGAATCAAGGTATATGGTTAAGCGTAGGGTCAGGATTGCATTTTGGTTCAGAATGGAGTGCATTTAAGTTAAGGGTTAGTGTTGAAATAGATGACTTAGTGTTAGGGTTAGAATCGATCACATTTCGAGTTAGCGTTATGGTTAGAATTCAGTGCTTTTAAGGTTGGGTTAGGGTTAGTGTTAGGTTTAGGTTCAGCGTTGGAATCGAGTGCATTTAAGGATAGTGTCAGGGTTAGAGTTAGGTTTAGTGTTAGCTTTCGTAGAATCGAGTGTTACGGTTAGGGTTAGGGTTAGAGTGCATTTAGTTATAGCGGTAGCAGTAGGGTTAGTATTAGGGTTCGGGCTTGTGTTCGTAGAATAGAGGGTTAGGGTAAAGCTTCGGGTAAGGCTTTCATTTTGGGTCAGAATCGAGTGCTTTCTGGCTTAGGGTTAGTGTTGAAATTGACGAGTTAGTGTTAGGGTTAGAATCGAGCTCATTTGTGGTTAGACTTCTGGTAAGAATTCATTAGGGGTAGGGTTAGGCTTAGGGGTTCTATTCCTAGAATCGAGGTTTGGAGTTAGGGTGAAGGTCAGAATTGCATTGTGGGTCAGAATCGCGTGCATTTTGTCTTAGGGTTTGTGTTGAAATCGACGAGTTAGTGTTCGGTTGAGAATCGAGCACATTTAGAGTTAGAGTTATGGGTAGAATTCAGTGCATTTAGGGTTAGGTTCAGGGTTAGTGTCAGGATTAAGGTTAGGGTTAAAGTGCATTTGGGGTTAGGGGTAGGAGTAGGGTTACGATTATGGTTTGGGTTTTTGTTCATAGAATCAAGGTTATTGGTTAAGCTTAGGGTCACGATTGCATTTTGGTTCAGAATGGAGTGCATTTAGGCTAAGGGTTAGTGTTGAAATAGATAAGTTAGTGTTAGGGTTAGAATCGATCACATTTCGAGTTAGAGTTATGGTTAGATTTCAGTGCATTTAGGGTTAGGGTTAGGGTTAGTGTCAGGTTTCGGTTCAGCGTTTGAATCAAGTGCATTTAAGGATAGTGTCAGGGTTATAGTTAGATTTAGTGTTAGCTTTCGTAGAATCGAGGGTTAGAGTTACGGTTAGGGTTAGGGTTAGTGTGCATTTAGTTATAGGGGTAGGAGTAGGGTTAGGATTAGTGTTAGGGTTAGGGTTTTGGTTAATGTTCATTTAGGGACAGGGGTAGGAGTAGGCTTTGGATTAGTGTCAACGTTTGTGTTCGTAGAATCGAGGTTTAAGATTAAGCCTAGGGTCAGGATTGCTTTTTCGGTCAGCATCGAGTGCATTTAGGCTGAGGGTTATTGTTGAAATCGATGAAATATTGTTCGGGTTAGAATCGAGCACATTTAGGGTTAGAGTTATGGTTAGAATTCGTTAGGGGTAGTGTTAGGTTTAGGCTTTCTGTTCTTAGAATCGAGGTTTTGAGTTAGGCTGAAGGTCAGAATTGCATTGTGGGTGAGAATCGAGTGCATTTTGTTTTAGGGTTTGTGTTGAAATCGACGAGTTAGTGTTCAGTTGAGAAGCGAGCACATTTAGGGTTAGAGTTATGGTTAGAATTCAGTGCATTTAGGGTTAGGGTAGGGTTACATTTAGGGTTAGGATTAAGGTTGGGGCTGGAGTGCATTTGGGGCTAGGGTTAGGAGTAGGGTTACGATTTTGGTTTGGGTTTTTGTTCGTAGAATCCAGATTTATTTTAAAGCTTAGAGTCAGGATTGCATTTTGGGTCAGAATCGAGTGCATTCAGGCTTAGGGTTAGTGTTGAAATTGACGAGTTAGTGTTAGGGTTAGAATCGAGCTCATTTAGGGTTAGAGTTATGGTTAGAATTCGTTAGGGGTAGGGTTAGGGTTAGGGGTTCTGTTCCTAGAATCGAGGTTTAGAGTTAGGCTGAAGGTCAGAATTGCATTGTGGGTCAGAATCGCGTGCATTTTGTCTTAGCGTTTCTGTTGAAATCGACGAGTTAGTGTTCAGTTGAGAATCGAGCACATTTCCAGTTAGAGTTATGGTTAGAATTCAGTGCATTTAGGGTTAGGCTCAGGGTTAGTGTTAGGATTAAGGTTAGGGTTAAAGTGCATTTGGGGTTAGGGGTAGGAGTAGGGTTACGATTATGGTTTGGGTTTTTGTTCATAGAATCAAGGTTATTGGTTAAGCTTAGGGTCACGATTGCATTTTGGTTCAGAATGGAGTGCATTTAGGCTAAGGGTTAGTGTTGAAATAGATAAGTTTGTGTTAGGGTTAGAATCGATCACATTTCGAGTTAGAGTTATGGTTAGATTTCAGTGCATTTAGGGTTAGGGTTTGGGTTAGTGTTAGGTTTCGGTTCAGCGTTTGAATCGAGTGCATTTAAGGATAGTGTCAGGGTTAGAGTTAGGTTTAGTGTTAGCTTTCGTAGAATCGAGGGTTAGAGTTACGGTCAGGGTTAGGGTTAGTGTGCATTTAGTTATAGGGGTAGGAGTAGGGTTAGGATTAGTGTTAGGGTTAGGGTTTTGGTTAATGTTCATTTAGGGATAGGGATAGGAGTAGGCTTTGGATTAGTGTCAGCGTTTGTGTTCGTAGAATCGAGGTTTAAGATTAAGCTTAGGGTCAGGATTGCTTTTTGGGTCAGCATCGAGTGCATTTAGGCTGAGGGTGATTGTTGAAATCGATGAAATATTGTTCGGGTTAGAATCGAGCACATTTAGGGTTAGAGTTATGGTTAGAATTCGTAAGGAGTAGTGTTAGGGTTAGGCTTTCTGTTAGTAGAATCGAGGTTTTGAGTTAGGCTGAAGGTCAGAATTGCATTGTGGGTGAGAATCGAGTGCATTTTGTTTTAGGGTTTGTGTTGAAATCGACGAGTTAGTGTTCGGGTGAGAAGCGAGCACATTTAGGGTGAGAGTTATGGTTAGAATTCAGTGCATTTAGGGTTCGGGTAGGGTTACATTTAGAGTTAGGATTAAGGTTGGGGCTGGAGTGCATTTGGGGCTAGGGTTAGGAGTAGGGTTACGATTTTGGTTTGGGTTTTTGTTCGTAGAATCCAGATTTATTTTTAAGCTTAGGGTCAGGATTGCATTTTGGGTCAGAATCGAGTGCATTCAGGCTTAGGGTTAGTGTTGAAATTCACGATTTAGTGTTAGGGTTAGAATCGAGCTCATTTAGGGTTAGAGTTATGGTTAGAATTCGTTAGGGGTAGGGTTAGGGTTAGGGATTCTGTTAATAGAATCGAGGTTTAGAGTTAGGCTGAAGGTCAGAATTGCATTGTGGGTCAGAATCGCGTGCATTTTGTCTTAGCGTTTGTGTTGAAATCAACGAGTTAGTGTTCGGGTGAGAATCGAGCATATTTCGACTTAGAGTTATGGGTAGAATTCAGTGCATTTAGGGTTAGGCTCAGGGTTAGTGTTAGGATTAAGGTTAGGGTTAGAGTGCATTTGGGGTTAGGGGTAGGAGTAGGGTTCCGATTATGGTTTGGGTTTTTGTTCATAGAATCAAGGTTATTGGATAAGCTTAGGGTCAGGATTGCTTTTTGGGTCAGCATCGAGTGCATTTAGGCTGAGGGTTATTGTTGAAATCGATGAAATATTGTTCGGGTTAGAATCGAGCACATTTAGGGTTAGAGTTATGGTTAGAATTCGTTAGGAGTAGTGTTAGGGTTAGGCTTTCTGTTCGTAGAATCGAGGTTTTGAGTTAGGCTGAAGGTCAGAATTGCATTGTGGGTCAGAATCGAGTGCATTTTGTTTTAGGGTTTGTGTTGAAATCGACGAGTTAGTGTTCGGGTGAGAAGCGAGCACATTTAGGGTGAGAGTTATGGTTAGAATTCAGTGCATTTAGGGTTAGGGTTAGGGTTACAGTTAGGGTTAGGATTAAGGTTGGGGCTGGAGTGCATTTGGGGCTAGGGTTAGGAGTAGGGTTACGATTTTGGTTTGGGTTTTTGTTCGTAGAATCCAGATTTATTTTAAAGCTTAGGGTCAGGATTGCATTTTGGGTCAGAATCGAGGGCATTCAGCCTTAGGGTTAGTGTTGAAATTGACGAGTTAGTGTTAGGGTTAGAATCGAGCTCATTTAAGGTTAAAGTTATGGTTAGAATTCGTTAGGGGTAGGGTTAGGGTTAGGGGTTCTCTTCCTAGAATCGAGGTTTAGAGTTAGGCTGAAGGTCAGAATTGCATTGTGGGTCAGAATCGCGTGCATTTTGTCTTAGCGTTTGTGTTGAAATCGACGAGTTAGTGTTCGGTTGAGAATCGAGCACATTTAGAGTTAGAGTTATGGTTAGAATTCAGTGCATTTAGGGTTAGGTTCAGGGTTAGTGTTAGGATTAAGGTTAGGGTTAAAGTGCATTTGGGGTTAGGGGTAGGAGTAGGGTTACGATTATGGTTTGGGTTTTTGTTCATCGAATCAAGGTTATTGGTTAAGCTTAGGGTCACGATTGCATTTTGGTTCAGAATGGAGTGCATTTAGGCTAAGGGTTAGTGTTGAAATAGATAAGTTAGTGTTAGGGTTAGAATCGATCACATTTCGAGTTAGAGTTATGGTTAGATTTCAGTGCATTTAGGGTTAGGGTTTGGGTTAGTGTTAGGTTTCGGTTCAGCGTTTGAATCGAGTGCATTTAAGGATAGTATCAGGGTTAGAGTTAGGTTTAGTGTTAGCTTTCGTAGAATCGAGGGTTAGAGTTACGGTTAGGGTTAGGGTTAGTGTGCATTTAGTTATAGGGGTTGGAGTAGGGTTAGGATTAGTGTTAGGGTTAGGGTTTTGGTTAATGTTCATTTAGGGACAGGGGTAGGAGTAGGCTTTGGATTAGTGTCAGCGTTTGTGTTCGTAGAATCGAGGTTTAAGATTAAACTTAGGGTCAGGATTGCTTTTTGGGTCAGCATCGAGTGCATTTAGGCTGAGGGTTATTGTTGAAATCGATGAAATATTGTTCGGGTTAGAATCGAGCACATTTAGGGTTAGAGTTATGGTTAGAATTCGTAAGGGGTAGTGTTAGGGTTAGGCTTTCTGTTAGTAGAATCGAGGTTTTGAGTTAGGCTGAAGGTCAGAATTGCATTGTGGGTGAGAATCGAGTGCATTTTGCTTTAGGGTTTGTGTTGAAATCGACGAGTTAGTGTTCGGGTGAGAAGCGAGCACATTTAGGGTTAGAGTTATGGTTAGAATTCAGTGCATTTAGGGTTAGGGTAGGGTTACATTTAGCGTTAGGATTAAGGTTGGGGCTGGAGTGCATTTGGGGCTAGGGTTAGGAGTAGGGTTACGATTTTGGTTTGGGTTTTTGTTCGTAGAATCCAGATTTATTTTTAAGCTTAGGGTCAGGATTGCATTTCGGGTCAGAATCGAGTGCATTCAGACTTAGGGTTAGTGTTGAAATTGACGAGTTAGTGTTAGGGTTAGAATCGAGCTCATTTAGGGTTAGAGTTATGGTTAGAATGCGTTAGGGGTAGGGTTAGGGTTAGGGATTCTCTTCCTAGAATCGAGGTTTAGAGTTAGGCTGAAGGTCAGAATTGCATTGTGGGTCAGAATCGCGTGCATTTTGTCTTAGCGTTTGTGTTGAAATCGACGAGTTAGTGTTCGGTTGAGAATTCAGCACATTTCGAGTTAGAGTTATGGTTAGAATTCAGTGCATTTAGGGTTAGGTTCAGGGTTAGTGTTAGGATTAAGGTTAGGGTTAAAGTGCATTTGGGGTTAGGGGTAGGAGTAGGGTTACGATTATGGTTTGGGTTTTTGTTCATAGAATCAAGGTTATTGGTTAAGCTTAGGGTCACGATTGCATTTTGGTTCAGAATGGAGTGCATTTAGGCTAAGGGTTAGTGTTGAAATAGATAAGTTAGTGTTAGGGTTAGAATCGATCACATTTCGAGTTAGAGTTATGGTTAGATTTCAGTGCATTTAGGGTTAGGGTTAGGGTTAGGGTTAGGTTTAGGTTCAGCGTTTGAATCGAGCGCATTTAAGGATAGTGTCAGGGTTAGAGTTAGGTTTAGTGTTAGCTTTCGTAGAATCGAGGGTTAGAGTTACGGTTAGGGTTAGGGTTAGTGTGCATTTAGTTAGAGGGGTAGGAGTAGGGTTAGGATTAGTGTTAGGGTTAGGGTTTTGGTTAATGTTCATTTAGGGATAGGGGTAGCAGTAGGCTTTGGATTAGTGTCAGCGTTTGTGTTCGTAGAATCGAGGTTTAAGATTAAGCTTAGGGTCAGGATTGCTTTTTGGGTCAGCATCGAGTGCATTTATGCTGAGGGTTATTGTTGAAATCGATGAAATATTGTTCGGGTAAGAATCGAGCACATTTAGGGTTAGAGTTATGGTTACAATTCGTTAGGGGTAGTGTTAGGGTTAGGCTTTCTGTTCATAGAATCGAAGTTTTGAGTTAGGCTGAAGGTCAGAATTTCATTGTGGGTCAGAATCGAGTGCATTTTGTTTTAGGGTTTGTGTTGAAATCGACGAGTTAGTGTTCGGGTGAGAAGCGAGCACATTTAGGGTTAGAGTTATGGTTAGAATTCAGTGCATTTAGGGTTAGGGTAGGGTTACATTTAGGTTTTGGATTAAGGTTGGGGCTGGAGTGCATTTGGGGCTAGGGTTAGGAGTAGGGTTACGATTTTGGTTTGGGTTTTTGTTCGTAGAATCCAGATTTATTTTTAAGCTTAGGGTCAGGATTGCATTTTGGGTCAGAATCGAGTGCATTCAGCCTTAGGGTTAGTGTTGAAATTGACGAGTTAGTGTTAGGGTTAGAATCGAGCTCATTTAGGGTTAAAGTTATGGTTAGAATTCGTTAGGGGTAGGGTTAGGGTTAGGGGTTCTGTTCCTAGAATCGAGGTTTAGAGTTAGGCTGAAGGTCAGAATTGCATTGTGGGTCAGAATCGCGTGCATTTTGTCTCAGCGTTTGTGTTGAAATCAACGAGTTAGTGTTCGGGTGTGAATCGATCATATTTCGACTTAGAGTTATGGGTAGAATTCAGTGCATTTAGGGTTAGGCTCAGGGTTAGTGTTAGGATTAAGGTTAGGGTTAGAGTGCATTTGGGGTTAGGGGTAGGAGTAGGGTTCCGATTATGGTTTGGGTTTTTGTTCATAGAATCAAGGTTATTGGATAAGCTTAGGGTCAGGATTGCTTTTTGGGTCAGCATCGAGTGCATTTAGGCTGAGGGTTATTGTTGAAATCGATGAAATATTGTTCGGGTTAGAATCGAGCACATTTAGGGTTAGAGTTATGGTTAGAATTCGTTAGGAGTAGTGTTAGGGTTAGGCTTTCTGTTCGTAGAATCGAGGTTTTGAGTTAGGCTGAAGGTCAGAATTTCATTGTGGGTCAGAATCGAGTGCATTTTGTTTTAGGGTTTGTGTTGAAATCGACGAGTTAGTGTTCGGGTGAGAAGCGAGCACATTTAGGGTTAGAGTTATGGTTAGAATTCAGTGCATTTAGGGTTAGGGTAGGGTTACATTTAGGTTTTGGATTAAGGTTGGGGCTGGAGTGCATTTGGGGCTAGGGTTAGGAGTAGGGTTACGATTTTGGTTTGGGTTTTTGTTCGTAGAATCCAGATTTATTTTTAAGCTTAGGGTCAGGATTGCATTTTGGGTCAGAATCGAGTGCATTCAGCCTTAGGGTTAGTGTTGAAATTGACGAGTTAGTGTTAGGGTTAGAATCGAGCTCATTTAGGGTTAAAGTTATGGTTAGAATTCGTTAGGGGTAGGGTTAGGGTTAGGGGTTCTGTTCCTAGAATCGAGGTTTAGAGTTAGGCTGAAGGTCAGAATTGCATTGTGGGTCAGAATCGCGTGCATTTTGTCTTAGCGTTTGTGTTGAAATCAACGAGTTAGTGTTCGGGTGAGAATCGAGCATATTTCGACTTAGAGTTATGGGTAGAATTCAGTGCATTTAGGGTTAGGCTCAGGGTTAGTGTTAGGATTAAGGTTAGGGTTAGAGTGCATTTGGGGTTAGGGGTAGGAGTAGGGTTCCGATTATGGTTTGGGTTTTTGTTCATAGAATCAAGGTTATTGTATAAGCTTAGGGTCAGGATTGCTTTTTGGGTCAGCATCGAGTGCATTTAGGCTGAGGGTTATTGTTGAAATCGATGAAATATTGTTCGGGTTAGAATCGAGCACATTTAGGGTTAGAGTTATGGTTAGAATTCGTTAGGAGTAGTGTTAGGGTTAGGCTTTCTGTTCGTAGAATCGAGGTTTTGAGTTAGGCTGAAGGTCAGAATTGCATTGTGGGTCAGAATCGAGTGCATTTTGTTTTAGGGTTTGTGTTGAAATCGACGAGTTAGTGTTCGGGTGAGAAGCGAGCACATTTAGGGTGAGAGTTATGGTTAGAATTCAGTGCATTTAGGGTTAGGGTTAGGGTTACAGTTAGGGTTAGGATTAAGGTTGGGGCTGGAGTGCATTTGGGGCTAGGGTTAGGAGTAGGGTTACGATTTTGGTTTGGGTTTTTGTTCGTAGAATCCAGATTTATTTTAAAGCTTAGGGTCAGGATTGCATTTTGGGTCAGAATCGAGTGCATTCAGCCTTAGGGTTAGTGTTGAAATTGACGAGTTAGTGTTAGGGTTAGAATCGAGCTCATTTAGGGTTAAAGTTATGGTTAGAATTCGTTAGGGGTAGGGTTACGGTTACGGGTTCTGTTCCTAGAATCGAGGTTTAGAGTTAGGCTGAAGGTCAGAATTGCATTGTGGGTCAGAATCGCGTGCATTTTGTCTTAGCGTTTGTGTTGAAATCAACGACTTAGTGTTCGGGTGAGAATCGAGCATATTTCGAGTTAGAGTTATGGGTAGAATTCAGTGCATTTAGGGTTAGGCTCAGGGTTAGTGTTAGGATTAAGGTTAGGGTTAGAGTGCATTTGGGGTTAGGGGTGGGAGTAGGGTTAAGATTAGGGTTTCGGTTTTTGTTTATAGAATCAAGGTATATGGTTAAGCGTAGGATCAGGATTGCATTTTGGTTCAGAATGGAGTGCATTTAAGTTAAGGGTTAGTGTTGAAATACATGACTTAGTGTTAGGGTTAGAATCGATCACATTTCGAGTTAGCGTTATGGTTAGAATTCAGTGCTTTTAAGGTTGGGTTAGGGTTAGTGTTAGGTTTAGGTTCAGCGTTGGAATCGAGTGCATTTAAGGATAGTGTCAGGGTTAGAGTTAGGTTTAGTGTTAGCTTTCGTAGAATCGAGTGTTATTGTTAGGGTTAGGGTTAGAGTGCATTTAGTTATAGCGGTAGCAGTAGGGTTAGTATTAGGGTTCGGGCTTGTGTTCGTAGAATAGAGGGTTAGGGTAAAGCTTCAGGTAAGGCTTTCATTTTGGGTCAGAATCGAGTGCTTTCTGGCTTAGGGTTAGTGTTGAAATTGACGAGTTAGTGTTAGGGTTAGAATCGAGCTCATTTGTGGTTAGACTTCTGGTAAGAATTCATTAGGGGTAGGGTTAGGCTTAGGGGTTCTATTCCTAGAATCGAGGTTTGGAGTTAGGGTGAAGGTCAGAATTGCATTGTGGGTCCGAATCGCGTGCATTTTGTCTTAGCGTTTGTGTTGAAATCGACGAGTTAGTGTTCGGTTGAGAATCCAGCACATTTCGAGTTAGAGTTATGGTTAGAATTCAGTGCATTTAGGGTTAGGTTCAGGGTTAGTGTTAGGATTAAGGTTAGGGTTAAAGTGCATTTGGGGTTAGGGGTAGGAGTAGGGTTACGATTATGGTTTGGGTTTTTGTTCATAGAATCAAGGTTATTGGATAAGCTTAGGGTCAGGATTGCTTTTTGGGTCAGAATCGCGTGCATTTTGTCTTAGCGTTTGTGTTGAAATCAACGACTTAGTGTTCGGGTGAGAATCGAGCATATTTCTAGTTAGAGTTATGGGTAGAATTCAGTGCATTTAGGGTTAGGCTCAGGGTTAGTGTTAGGATTAAGGTTAGGGTTAGAGTGCATTTGGGGTTAGGGGTGGGAGTAGGGTTAAGATTAGGGTTTGGGTTTTTGTTTATAGAATCAAGGTATATGGTTAAGCGTAGGGTCAGGATTGCATTTTGGTTCAGAATGGAGTGCATTTAAGTTAAGGGTTAGTGTTGAAATAGATGACTTAGTGTTAGGGTTAGAATCGATCACATTTCGAGTTAGCGTTATGGTTAGAATTCAGTGCTTTTAAGGTTGGGTTAGGGTTAGTGTTAGGTTTAGGTTCAGCGTTGGAATCGAGTGCATTTAAGGATAGTGTCAGGGTTAGAGTTAGGTTTAGTGTTAGCTTTCGTAGAATCGAGTGTTACGGTTAAGGTTAGGGTTAGAGTGCATTTAGTTATAGCGGTAGGAGCAGGGTTACTATTAGGGTTCGGGTTTGTGTTCGTAGAATAGAGGGTTAGGGTAAAGCTTCGGGTAAGGCTTTCATTTTGGGTCAGAATCGAGTGCATTCTGGCTTAGGGTTAGTGTTGAAATTGACGAGTTAGTGTTAGGGTTAGAATCGAGCTCATTTGTGGTTAGACTTCTGGTAAGAATTCGTTAGGGGTAGGGTTAGGCTTAGGGGTTCTATTCCTAGAATCGAGGTTTGGAGTTAGGGTGAAGGTCAGAATTGCATTGTGGGTCAGAATCGCGTGCATTTTGTCTTAGCGTTTGTGTTGAAATCGACGAGTTAGTGTTCGGTTGAGAATCGAGCACATTTCGAGTTAGAGTTATGGTTAGAATTCAATGCATTTATGGTTAGGCTCAGGGTTAGTGTTAGGATTAAGGTTAGGGTTAAAGTGCATTTGGGGATAGGGGTAGGAGTAGGGTTACGATTATGGTTTGGGTTTTTGTTCATAGAATCAAGGTTATTGGTTAAGCTTAGGGTCACGATTGCATTTTGGTTCAGAATGGAGTGCATTTAGGCTAAGGGTTAGTGTTGAAATAGATAAGTTAGTGTTAGGGTTAGAATCGATCACATTTCGATTTAGGGTTATGGTTAGATTTCAGTGCATTTAGGGTTAGGGTTAGGGTTAGTGTTAGGTTTCGGTTCAGCGTTTGAATCGAGTGCATTTAAGGATAGTGTCAGGGTTAGAGTCAGGTTTAGTGTTAGCTTTCGTAGAATCGAGGGTTAGGGTTACGGTTAGGGTTAGGGTTAGTGTGCATTTAGTTATAGGGGTAGGAATAGGGTTAGGATTAGTGTTAGGGTTAGGGTTTTGGTTAATGTTCATTTAGGGATAGGGGTAGGAGTAGGCTTTGGATTAGTGTCAGCGTTTGTGTTCGTAGAATCGAGTTTTAAGATTAAACTTAGGGTCAGGATTGCTTTTTGGGTCAGAATCGAGTGCATTTTGTTTTAGGGTTTGTGTTAAAATCGACGAGTTAATGTTCGGGTCAGAAGGGAGCACATTTAGGGTTAGAGTTATGGTTAGAATTCAGTGCATTTAGGGTTAGGGTAGGGTTACAGTTAGGGTTAGGATTAAGGTTGGGGCTGGAGTGCATTTGGGGCTAGGGTTAGGAGTAGGGTTACAATTTTGGTTTGGGTTTTTGTTCATAGAATCCAGATTTATTTTTAAGGTTAGGGTCAG
Organism: Notamacropus eugenii; assembly: GCF_028372415.1. Lineage (NCBI taxonomy): Eukaryota > Metazoa > Chordata > Mammalia > Diprotodontia > Macropodidae > Notamacropus > Notamacropus eugenii. The sequence goes on from NW_027325133.1 coordinate 95,061, forward strand.
GATTGCATTTTGGGTCAGAATCGAGTGCATTCAGGCTTAGGGTTAGTGTTGAAATTGACGAGTTAGTGTTAGGGTTAGAATCGAGCTCATTTAGGGTTAAAGTTATGGTTAGAATTCGTTAGGGGTAGGGTTACGGTTACGGGTTCTGTTCCTAGAATCGAGGTTTAGAGTTAGGCTGAAGGTCAGAATTGCATTGTGGGTCAGAATCGCGTGCATTTTGTCTTAGCGTTTGTGTTGAAATCAACGACTTAGTGTTCGGTTGAGAATCGAGCATATTTCGAGTTAGAGTTATGGGTAGAATTCAGTGCATTTAGGGTTAGGCTCAGGGTTAGTGTTAGGATTAAGGTTAGGGTTAGAGTGCATTTGGGGTTAGGGGTGGGAGTAGGGTTAAGATTAGGGTTTGGGTTTTTGTTTATAGAATCAAGGTATATGGTTAAGCGTAGGATCAGGATTGCATTTTGGTTCAGAATGGAGTGCATTTAAGTTAAGGGTTAGTGTTGAAATAGATGACTTAGTGTTAGGGTTAGAATCGATCACATTTCGAGTTAGCGTTATGGTTAGAATTCAGTGCTTTTAAGGTTGGGTTAGGGTTAGTGTTAGGTTTAGGTTCAGCGTTGGAATCGAGTGCATTTAAGGATAGTGTCAGGGTTAGAGTTAGGTTTAGTGTTAGCTTTCGTAGAATCGAGTGTTACGGTTAGGGTTAGGGTTAGAGTGCATTTAGTTATAGCGGTAGCAGTAGGGTTAGTATTAGGGTTCGGGCTTGTGTTCGTAGAATAGAGGGTTAGGGTAAAGCTTCGGGTAAGGCTTTCATTTTGGGTCAGAATCGAGTGCTTTCTGGCTTAGGGTTAGTGTTGAAATTGACGAGTTAGTGTTAGGGTTAGAATCGAGCTCATTTGTGGTTAGACTTCTGGTAAGAATTCATTAGGGGTAGGGTTAGGCTTAGGGGTTCTATTCCTAGAATCGAGGTTTGGAGTTAGGGTGAAGGTCAGAATTGCATTGTGGGTCAGAATCGCGTGCATTTTGTCTTAGGGTTTGTGTTGAAATCGACGAGTTAGTGTTCGGTTGAGAATCGAGCACATTTCGAGTTAGAGTTATGGTTAGAATTCAGTGCATTTAGGGTTAGGTTCAGGGTTAGTGTCAGGATTAAGGTTAGGGTTAAAGTGCATTTGGGGTTAGGGGTAGGAGTAGGGTTCCGATTATGGTTTGGGTTTTTGTTCATAGAATCAAGGTTATTGGTTAAGCTTAGGGTCACGATTGCATTTTGGTTCAGAATGGAGTGCATTTAGGCTAAGGGTTAGTGTTGAAATAGATAAGTTAGTGTTAGGGTTAGAATCGATCACATTTCGAGTTAGAGTTATGGTTAGATTTCAGTGCATTTAGGGTTAGGGTTAGGGTTAGTGTCAGGTTTCGGTTCAGCGTTTGAATCAAGTGCATTTAAGGATAGTGTCAGGGTTATAGTTAGATTTAGTGTTAGCTTTCGTAGAATCGAGGGTTAGAGTTACGGTTAGGGTTAGGGTTAGTGTGCATTTAGTTATAGGGGTAGGAGTAGGGTTAGGATTAGTGTTAGGGTTAGGGTTTTGGTTAATGTTCATTTAGGGACAGGGGTAGGAGTAGGCTTTGGATTAGTGTCAGCGTTTGTGTTCGTAGAATCGAGGTTTAAGATTAAGCCTAGGGTCAGGATTGCTTTTTGGGTCAGCATCGAGTGCATTTAGGCTGAGGGTTATTGTTGAAATCGATGAAATATTGTTCGGGTTAGAATCGAGCACATTTAGGGTTAGAGTTATGGTTACAATTCGTTAGGGGTAGTGTTAGGGTTAGGCTTTCTGTCGTAGAATCGAAGTTTTGAGTTAGGCCGAAGGTCAGAATTTCATTGTGGGTCAGAATCGAGTGCATTTTGTTTTAGGGTTTCTGTTCAAATCGACGAGTTAGTGTTCGGGTGAGAAGCGAGCACATTTAGGGTTAGAGTTATGGTTAGAATTCAGTGCATTTAGGGTTAGGGTAGGGTTACATTTAGGGTTTGGATTAAGGTTGGGGCTGGAGTGCATTTGGGGCTAGGGTTAGGAGTAGGGTTACGATTTTGGTTGCGTTTTTGTTCGTAGAATCCAGATTTATTTTAAAGCTTAGGGTCAGGATTGCATTTTGGGTCAGAATCGAGTGCATTCAGCCTTAGGGTTAGTGTTGAAATTGACGAGTTAGTGTTAGGGTTAGAATCGAGCTCATTTAGGGTTAAAGTTATGGTTAGAATTCGTTAGGGGTAGGGTTAGGGTTAGGGGTTCTCTTCCTAGAATCGAGGTTTAGAGTTAGGCTGAAGGTCAGAATTGCATTGTGGGTCAGAATCGCGTGCATTTTGTCTTAGTGTTTGTGTTGAAATCAACGAGTTAGTGTTCGGGTGAGAATCGAGCATATTTCGACTTAGAGTTATGGGTAGAATTCAGTGAATTTAGGGTTAGGCTCAGGGTTAGTGTTAGGATTAAGGTTAGGGTTAGAGTGCATTTGGGGTTAGGGGTAGGAGTAGGGTTCCGATTATGGTTTGGGTTTTTGTTCATAGAATCAAGGTTATTGGATAAGCTTAGGGTCAGGATTGCTTTTTGGGTCAGCATCGAGTGCATTTAGGCTGAGGGTTATTGTTGAAATCGATGAAATATTGTTCGGGTTAGAATCGAGCACATTTAGGGTTAGAGTTATGGTTAGAATTCGTTAGGAGTAGTGTTAGGGTTAGGCTTTCTGTTCGTAGAATCGAGGTTTTGAGTTAGGCTGAAGGTCAGAATTGCATTGTGGGTCAGAATCGAGTGCATTTTGTTTTAGGGTTTGTGTTGAAATCGACGAGTTAGTGTTCGGGTGAGAAGCGAGCACATTTAGGGTGAGAGTTATGGTTAGAATTCAGTGCATTTAGGGTTAGGGTTAGGGTTACAGTTAGGGTTAGGATTAAGGTTGGGGCTGGAGTGCATTTGGGGCTAGGGTTAGGAGTAGGGTTACGATTTTGGTTTGGGTTTTTGTTCGTAGAATCCAGATTTATTTTAAAGCTTAGGGTCAGGATTGCATTTTGGGTCAGAATCGAGTGCATTCAGCCTTAGGGTTAGTGTTGAAATTGACGAGTTAGTGTTAGGGTTAGAATCGAGCTCATTTAGGGTTAAAGTTATGGTTAGAATTCGTTAGGGGTAGGGTTACGGTTACGGGTTCTGTTCCTAGAATCGAGGTTTAGAGTTAGGCTGAAGGTCAGAATTGCATTGTGGGTCAGAATCGCGTGCATTTTGTCTTAGCGTTTGTGTTGAAATGAACGAGTTAGTGTTCGGGTGAGAATCGAGCATATTTCGAGTTAGAGTTATGGGTAGAATTCAGTGCATTTAGGGTTAGGCTCAGGGTTAGTGTTAGGATTAAGGTTAGGGTTAGAGTGCATTTGGGGTTAGGGGTGGGAGTAGGGTTAAGATTAGGGTTTGGGTTTTTGTTTATAGAATCAAGGTATATGGTTAAGCGTAGGATCAGGATTGCATTTTGGTTCAGAATGGAGTGCATTTAACTTAAGGGTTAGTGTTGAAATACATGACTTAGTGTTAGGGTTAGAATCGATCACATTTCGAGTTAGCGTTATGGTTAGAATTCAGTGCTTTTAAGGTTGGGTTAGGGTTAGTGTTAGGTTTAGGTTCAGCGTTGGAATCGAGTGCATTTAAGGATAGTGTCAGGGTTAGAGTTAGGTTTAGTGTTAGCTTTCGTAGAATCGAGTGTTACGGTTAGGGTTAGGGTTAGAGTGCATTTAGTTATAGCGGTAGCAGTAGGGTTAGTATTAGGGTTCGGGCTTGTGTTCGTAGAATAGAGGGTTAGGGTAAAGCTTCGGGTAAGGCTTTCATTTTGGGTCAGAATCGAGTGCTTTCTGGCTTAGGGTTAGTGTTGAAATTGACGAGTTAGTGTTAGGGTTAGAATCGAGCTCATTTGTGGTTAGACTTCTGGTAAGAATTCATTAGGGGTAGGGTTAGGCTTAGGGGTTCTATTCCTAGAATCGAGGTTTGGAGTTAGGGTGAAGGTCAGAATTGCATTGTGGGTCAGAATCGCGTGCATTTTGTCTTAGGGTTTGTGTTGAAATCGACGAGTTAGTGTTCGGTTGAGAATCGAGCACATTTAGAGTTAGAGTTATGGTTAGAATTCAGTGCATTTAGGGTTAGGTTCAGGGTTAGTGTCAGGATTAAGGTTAGGGTTAAAGTGCATTTGGGGTTAGGGGTAGGAGTAGGGTTACGATTATGGTTTGGGTTTTTGTTCATAGAATCAAGGTTATTGGTTAAGCTTAGGGTCACGATTGCATTTTGGTTCAGAATGGAGTGCATTTAGGCTAAGGGTTAGTGTTGAAATAGATAAGTTAGTGTTAGGGTTAGAATCGATCACATTTCGAGTTAGAGTTATGGTTAGATTTCAGTGCATTTAGGGTTAGGGTTTGGGTTAGTGTTAGGTTTCGGTTCAGCGTTTGAATCGAGTGCATTTAAGGATAGTGTCAGGGTTAGAGTCAGGTTTAGTGTTAGCTTTCGTAGAATCGAGGGTTAGGGTTACGGTTAGGGTTAGGGTTAGTGTGCATTTAGTTATAGGGGTAGGAATAGGGTTAGGATTAGTGTTAGGGTTAGGGTTTTGGTTAATGTTCATTTAGGCATAGGGGTAGGAGTAGGCTTTGGATTAGTGTCAGCGTTTGTGTTCGTAGAATCGAGTTTTAAGATTAAACTTAGGGTCAGGATTGCTTTTTGGGTCAGAATCGAGTGCATTTTGTTTTAGGGTTTGTGTTAAAATCGACGAGTTAATGTTCGGGTCAGAAGGGAGCACATTTAGGGTTAGAGTTATGGTTAGAATTCAGTGCATTTAGGGTTAGGGTAGGGTTACAGTTAGGGTTAGGATTAAGGTTGGGGCTGGAGTGCATTTGGGGCTAGGGTTAGGAGTAGGGTTACGATTTTGGTTTGGGTTTTTGTTCATAGAATCCAGATTTATTTTTAAGCTTAGGGTCAGGATTGCATTTTGGGTCAGAATCGAGTGCATTCAGGCTTAGGGTTAGTGTTGAAATTGACGAGTTAGTGTTAGGGTTAGAATCGAGCTCATTTAGGGTTAAAGTTATGGTTAGAATTCGTTAGGGGTAGGGTTACGGTTACGGGTTCTGTTCCTAGAATCGAGGTTTAGAGTTAGGCTGAAGGTCAGAATTGCATTGTGGGTCAGAATCGCGTGCATTTTGTCTTAGCGTTTGTGTTGAAATCAACGACTTAGTGTTCGGGTGAGAATCGAGCATATTTCGAGTTAGAGTTATGGGTAGAATTCAGTGCATTTAGGGTTAGGCTCAGGGTTAGTGTTAGGATTAAGGTTAGGGTTAGAGTGCATTTGGGGTTAGGGGTGGGAGTAGGGTTAAGATTAGGGTTTGGGATTTTGTTTATAGAATCAAGGTATATGGTTAAGCGTAGGGTCAGGATTGCATTTTGGTTCAGAATGGAGTGCATTTAAGTTAAGGGTTAGTGTTGAAATAGATGACTTAGTGTTAGGGTTAGAATCGATCACATTTCGAGTTAGCGTTATGGTTAGAATTCAGTGCTTTTAAGGTTGGGTTAGGGTTAGTGTTAGGTTTAGGTTCAGCGTTGGAATCGAGTGCATTTAAGGATAGTGTCAGGGTTAGAGTTAGGTTTAGTGTTAGCTTTCGTAGAATCGAGTGTTACGGTTAGGGTTAGGGTTAGAGTGCATTTAGTTATAGCGGTAGGAGTAGGGTTAGTATTAGGGTTTGGGCTTGTGTTCGTAGAATAGAGGGTTAGGGTAAAGCTTCGGGTAAGGCTTTCATTTTGGGTCAGAATCGAGTGCTTTCTGGATTAGGGTTAGTGTTGAAATTGACGAGTTAGTGTTAGGGTTAGAATCGAGCTCATTTGTGGTTAGACTTCTGGTAAGAATTCATTAGGGGTAGGGTTAGGCTTAGGGGTTCTATTCCTAGAATCGAGGTTTGGAGTTAGGGTGAAGGTCAGAATTGCATTGTGGGTCAGAATCGCGTGCATTTTGTCTTAGGGTTTGTGTTGAAATCGACGAGTTAGTGTTCGGTTGAGAATCGAGCACATTTCGAGTTAGAGTTATGGTTAGAATTCAGTGCATTTAGGGTTAGGTTCAGGGTTAGTGTCAGGATTAAGGTTAGGGTTAAAGTGCATTTGGGGTTAGGGGTAGGAGTAGGGTTACGATTATGGTTTGGGTTTTTGTTCATAGAATCAAGGTTATTGGTTAAGCTTAGGGTCACGATTGCATTTTGGTTCAGAATGGAGTGCATTTAGGCTAAGGGTTAGTGTTGAAATAGAGAAGTTAGTGTTAGGGTTAGAATCGATCACATTTCGAGTTAGAGTTATGGTTAGATTTCAGTGCATTTAGGGTTAGGGTTAGGGTTAGTGTCAGGTTTCGTTCAGCGTTTGAATCAAGTGCATTTAAGGATAGTGTCAGGGTTATAGTTAGATTTAGGGTTAGCTTTCGTAGAATCGAGGGTTAGAGTTACGGTTAGGGTTAGGGTTAGTGTGCATTTAGTTATAGGGGTAGGAGTAGGGTTAGGATTAGTGTTAGGGTTAGGGTTTTGGTTAATGTTCATTTAGGGACAGGGGTAGGAGTAGGCTTTGGATTAGTGTCAACGTTTGTGTTCGTAGAATCGAGGTTTAAGATTAAGCCTAGGGTCAGGATTGCTTTTTGGGTCAGCATCGAGTGCATTTAGGCTGAGGGTTATTGTTGAAATCGATGAAATATTGTTCGGGTTAGAATCGAGCACATTTAGGGTTAGAGTTATGGTTAGAATTCGTTAGGGGTAGTGTTAGGTTTAGGCTTTCTGTTCTTAGAATCGAGGTTTTGAGTTAGGCTGAAGGTCAGAATTGCATTGTGGGTGAGAATCGAGTGCATTTTGTTTTAGGGTTTGTGTTGAAATCGACGAGTTAGTGTTCGGTTGAGAAGCGAGCACATTTAGGGTTAGAGTTATGGTTAGAATTCAGTGCATTTAGGGTTAGGGTAGGGTTACATTTAGGGTTAGGATTAAGGTTGGGGCTGGAATGAATTTGGGGCTAGGGTTAGGAGTAGGGTTACGATTTTGGTTTGGGTTTTTGATCGTAGAATCCAGATTTATTTTAAAGCTTAGAGTCAGGATTGCATTTTGGGTCAGAATCGAGTGCATTCAGGCTTAGGGTTAGTGTTGAAATTGACGAGTTAGTGTTAGGGTTAGATTCGAGCTCATTTAGGGTTAGAGTTATGGTTAGAATTCGTTAGGGGTAGGGTTAGGGTTAGGGGTTCTGTTCCTAGAATCGAGGTTTAGAGTTAGGCTGAAGGTCAGAATTGCATTGTGGGTCAGAATCGCGTGCATTTTGTCTTAGCGTTTCTGTTGAAATCGACGAGTTAGTGTTCAGTTGAGAATCGAGCACATTTCCAGTTAGAGTTATGGTTAGAATTCAGTGCATTTAGGGTTAGGCTCAGGGTTAGTGTTAGGATTAAGGTTAGGGTTAAAGTGCATTTGGGGTTAGGGGTAGGAGTAGGGTTACGATTATGGTTTGGGTTTTTTTTTCATAGAATCAAGGTTATTGGTTAAGCTTAGGGTCACGATTGCATTTTGGTTCAGAATGGAGTGCATTTAGGCTAAGGGTTAGTGTTGAAATAGATAAGTTTGTGTTAGGGTTAGAATCGATCACATTTCGAGTTAGAGTTATGGTTAGATTTCAGTGCATTTAGGGTTAGGGTTTGGGTTAGTGTTAGGTTTCGGTTCAGCGTTTGAATCGAGTGCATTTAAGGATAGTGTCAGGGTTAGAGTTAGGTTTAGTGTTAGCTTTCGTAGAATCGAGGGTTAGAGTTACGGTTAGGGTTAGGGTTAGTGTGCATTTAGTTATAGGGGTAGGAGTAGGGTTAGGATTAGTGTTAGGGTTAGGGTTTTGGTTAATGTTCATTTAGGGATAGGGATAGGAGTAGGCTTTGGATTAGTGTCAGCGTTTGTGTTCGTAGAATCGAGGTTTAAGATTAAGCTTAGGGTCAGGATTGCTTTTTGGGTCAGCATCGAGTGCATTTAGGCTGAGGGTGATTGTTGAAATCGATGAAATATTGTTCGGGTCAGAAGGGAGCACATTTAGGGTTAGAGTTATGGTTAGAATTCAGTGCATTTAGGGTTAGGGTAGGGTTACATTTAGGGTTAGGATTAAGGTTGGGACTGGAGTGCATTTGGGGCTAGGGTTAGGAGTAGGGTTACGATTTTGGTTTGGGTTTTTGTTCGTAGAATCCAGATTTATTTTAAAGCTTAGGGTCGGGATTGCATTTTGGGTCAGAATCGAGTGCATTCAGCCTTAGGGTTAGTGTTGAAATTGACGAGTTAGTGTTAGGGTTAGAATCGAGCTCATTTAGGGTCAGAGTTATGGTTAGAATTCGTTAGGGGTAGGGTTAGGGATAGGTTTTCTGTTCCTAGAATCGAGGATTAGAGTTAGGCTGAAGGTCAGAATTACATTGTGGGTCAGAATCGCGTGCATTTTGTCTTAGCGTTTGTGTTGAAATCGACGAGTTTGTTTTCGTTGAGAATCGAGCACATTTAGAGTTAGAGTTATGGTTAGAATTCAGTGCATTTAGGGTTAGGCTCAGGGTTAGTGTTAGGATTAAGGTTAGGGTTAAAGTGCATTTGGGGTTAGGGGGTAGGAGTAGGGTTACGATTATGGTTTGGGTTTTTGTTCATAGAATCAAGGTTATTGGTTAAGCTTAGGGTCACGATTGCATTTTGGTTCAGAATGGAGTGCATTTAGGCTAAGGGTTAGTGTTGAAATAGATAAGTTTGTGTTAGGGTTAGAATCGATCACATTTCGAGTTAGAGTTATGGTTAGATTTCAGTGCATTTAGGGTTAGGGTTTGGGTTAGTGTTAGGTTTCGGTTCAGCGTTTGAATCGAGTGCATTTAAGGATAGTGTCAGGGTTAGAGTTAGGTTTAGTGTTAGCTTTCGTAGAATCGAGGGTTAGAGTTACGGTTAGGGTTAGGGTTAGTGTGCATTTAGTTATAGGGGTAGGAGTAGGGTTAGGATTAGTGTTAGGGTTAGGGTTTTGGTTAATGTTCATTTAGGGATAGGATAGGAGTAGGCTTTGGATTAGTGTCAGCGTTTGTGTTCGTAGAATCGAGGTTTAAGATTAAGCTTAGGGTCAGGATTGCTTTTTGGGTCAGCATCGAGTGCATTTAGGCTGAGGGTGATTGTTGAAATCGATGAAATATTGTTCGGGTCAGAAGGGAGCACATTTAGGGGTTAGAGTTATGGTTAGAATTCAGTGCATTTAGGGTTAGGTAGGGTTACATTTAGGGTTAGGATTAAGGTGGGACTGGAGTGCATTTGGGGCTAGGTTAGGAGTAGGGTACGATTTTGGTTTGGGTTTTTGTTCGTAGAATCCAGATTTATTTTAAAGCTTAGGGTCAGGATTGCATTTTGGGTCAGAATCGAGTGCATTCAGCCTTAGGGTTAGTGTTGAAATTGACGAGGTTAGTGTTAGGGTTAGAATCGAGCTCATTTAGGGTCAGAGTTATGGTTAGAATTCGTTAGGGGTAGGGTTAGGGATAGGTTTTCTGTTCCTAGAATCGAGGATTAGAGTTAGGCTGAAGGTCAGAATTACATTGTGGGTCAGAATCGCGTGCATTTTGTCTTAGCGTTTGTGTTGAAATCGACGAGTTTGTTTTCGTTTGAGAATCGAGCACATTTAGAGTTAGAGTTATGGTTAGAATTCAGTGCATTTAGGGTTAGGCTCAGGGTTAGTGTTAGGATTAAGGTTAGGGTTAAAGTGCATTTGGGGTTAGGGGTAGGAGTAGGGTTACGATTATGGTTTGGGTTTTTGTTCATAGAATCAAGGTTATTGGTTAAGCTTAGGGTCACGATTGCATTTTGGTTCAGAATGGAGTGCATTTAGGCTAAGGGTTAGTGTTGAAATAGATAAGTTAGTGTTAGGGTTAGAATCGATCACATTTCGAGTTAGGGTTATGGTTAGATTTCAGTGCATTTAGGGTTAGGGTTAGGGTTAGTGTTAGGTTTCGGTTCAGCGTTTGATCGAGTGCATTTAAGGATAGTGTCAGGGTTAGAGTCAGGTTTAGTGTTAGCTTTCGTAGAATCGAGGGTTAGGGTTACGGTTAGGGTTAGGGTTAGTGTGCATTTAGTTATAGGGGTAGGCAATAGGGTTAGGATTAGTGTTAGGGTTAGGGTTTTGGTTAATGTTCATTTAGGCATAGGGGTAGGAGTAGGCTTTGGATTAGTGTCAGCGTTTGTGTTCGTAGAATCGAGTTTTAAGATTCAACTTAGGGTCAGGATTGCTTTTTGGTCAGAATCGAGTGCATTTTGTTTTAGGGTTTGTGTAAAATCGACGAGTTAATGTTCGGGTCAGAAGGGAGCACATTTAGGGTTAGAGTTATGGTTAGAATTCAGTGCATTTAGGGTTAGGGTAGGGTTACAGTTAGGGTTAGGATTAAGGTTGGGGCTGGAGTGCATTTGGGGATAGGGTTAGGAGTAGGGTTACGATTTTGGTTTGGGTTTTTGTTCCTAGAATCCAGATTTATTTTAAAGCTTAGGGTCAGGATTGCATTTTGGGTCAGAATCGAGTGCATTCAGGCTTAGGGTTAGTGTTGAAATTGACGAGTTAGTGTTAGGGTTAGAATCGAGCTCATTTAGGGTTAAAGTTATGGTTAGAATTCGTTAGGGGTAGGGTTACGGTTTACGGGTTCTGTTCCTAGAATCGAGGTTTAGAGTTAGGCTGAAGGTCAGAATTGCATTGTGGGTCAGAATCACGTGCATTTTGTCTTAGCGTTTGTGTTGAAATCAACGAGTTAGTGTTCGGGTGAGAATCGAGCATATTTCGAGTTAGAGTTATGGGTAGAATTCAGTGCATTTAGGGTAGGCTCAGGGTTAGTGTTAGGATTAAGGTTAGGGTTAGAGTGCATTTGGGGTTAGGGGTAGGAGTAGGGTTCCGATTATGGTTTGGGTTTTTGTTCATAGAATCAAGGTTATTGGATAAGCTTAGGGTCAGGCTTGCTTTTTGGGTCAGCATCGAGTGCATTTAGGCTGAGGGTTATTGTTGAAATCGATGAAATATTGTTCGGGTTAGAATCGAGCACATTTCGGGTTAGCGTTATGGTTAGAATTCAGTGCTTTTAAGGTTGGGTTAGGGTTAGTGTTAGGTTTAGGTTCAGCGTTGAAATCGAGTGCATTTAAGGATAGTGTCAGGGTTAGAGTTAGGTTTAGTGTTAGCTTTCGTAGAATCGAGTGTTACGGTTAGGGTTAGGGTTAGAGTGCATTTAGTTATAGCGGTAGGAGTAGGGTTAGTATTAGGGTTTGGGCTTGTGTTCGTAGAATAGAGGGTTAGGGTAAAGCTTCGGGTAAGGCTTTCATTTTGGGTCAGAATCGAGTGCTTTCTGGATTAGGGTTAGTGTTGAAATTGACGAGTTAGTGTTAGGGTTAGAATCGAGCTCATTTGTGGTTAGACTTCTGGTAAGAATTCATTAGGGGTAGGGTTAGGCTTAGGGGTTCTATTCCTAGAATCGAGGTTTGGAGTTAGGGTGAAGGTCAGAATTGCATTGTGGGTCAGAATCGCGTGCATTTTGTCTTAGGGTTTGTGTTGAAATCGACGAGTTAGTGTTCGGTTGAGAATCGAGCACATTTCGAGTTAGAGTTATGGTTAGAATTCAGTGCATTTAGGGTTAGGTTCAGGGTTAGTGTCAGGATAAAGGTTAGGGTTAAAGTGCATTTGGGGTTAGGGGTAGGAGTAGGGTTACGATTATGGTTTGGGTTTTTGTTCATAGAATCAAGGTTATTGGTTAAGCTTAGGGTCACGATTGCATTTTGGTTCAGAATGGAGTGCATTTAGGCTAAGGGTTAGTGTTGAAATAGATAAGTTAGTGTTAGGGTTAGAATCGATCACATTTCGAGTTAGAGTTATGGTTAGATTTCAGTGCATTTAGGGTTAGGGTTAGGGTTAGTGTTAGGTTTCGGTTCAGCGTTTGAATCGAGTGCATTTAAGGATAGTGTCAGGGTTAGAGTCAGGTTTAGTGTTAGCTTTCGTAGAATCGAGGGTTAGGGTTACGGTTAGGGTTAGGGTTAGTGTGCATTTAGTTATAGGGGTAGGAATAGGGTTAGGATTAGTGTTAGGGTTAGGGTTTTGGTTAATGTTCATTTAGGCATAGGGGTAGGAGTAGGCTTTGGATTAGTGTCAGCGTTTGTGTTCGTAGAATCGAGTTTTAAGGTTCAACTTAGGGTCAGGATTGCTTTTTGGGTCAGAATCGAGTGCATTTTGTTTTAGGGTTTGTGTTAAAATCGACGAGTTAATGTTCGGGTCAGAAGGGAGCACATTTAGGGTTAGAGTTATGGTTAGAATTCAGTGCATTTAGGGTTAGGGTAGGGTTACAGTTAGGGTTAGGATTAAGGTTGGGGCTGGAGTGCATTTGGGGCTAGGGTTAGGAGTAGGGTTACGATTTTGGTTTGGGTTTTTGTTCATAGAATCCAGATTTATTTTTAAGCTTAGGGTCAGGATTGCATTTTGGGTCAGAATCGAGTGCATTCAGGCTTAGGGTTAGTGTTGAAATTGACGAGTTAGTGTTAGGGTTAGAATCGAGCTCATTTAGGGTTAAAGTTATGGTTAGAATTCGTTAGGGGTAGGGTTACGGTTACGGGTTCTGTTCCTAGAATCGAGGTTTAGAGTTAGGCTGAAGGTCAGAATTGCATTGTGGGTCAGAATCGCGTGCATTTTGTCTTAGCGTTTGTGTTGAAATCAACGACTTAGTGTTCGGGTGAGAATCGAGCATATTTCGAGTTAGAGTTATGGGTAGAATTCAGTGCATTTAGGGTTAGGCTCAGGGTTAGTGTTAGGATTAAGGTTAGGGTTAGAGTGCATTTGGGGTTAGGGGTGGGAGTAGGGTTAAGATTAGGGTTTGGGTTTTTGTTTATAGAATCAAGGTATATGGTTAAGCTTAGGGTCAGGATTGCATTTTGGTTCAGAATGGAGTGCATTTAAGTTAAGGGTTAGTGTTGAAATAGATGACTTAGTGTTAGGGTTAGAATCGATCACATTTCGAGTTAGCGTTATGGTTAGAATTCAGTGCTTTTAAGGTTGGGTTAGGGTTAGTGTTAGGTTTAGGTTCAGCGTTGGAATCGAGTGCATTTAAGGATAGTGTCAGGGTTAGAGTTAGGTTTAGTGTTAGCTTTCGTAGAATCGAGTGTTACGGTTAGGGTTAGGGTTAGAGTGCATTTAGTTATAGCGGTAGCAGTAGGGTTAGTATTAGGGTTCGGGCTTGTGTTCGTAGAATAGAGGGTTAGGGTAAAGCTTCGGGTAAGGCTTTCATTTTGGGTCAGAATCGAGTGCTTTCTGGCTTAGGGTTAGTGTTGAAATTGACGAGTTAGTGTTAGGGTTAGAATCGAGCTCATTTGTGGTTAGACTTCTGGTAAGAATTCATTAGGGGTAGGGTTAGGCTTAGGGGTTCTATTCCTAGAATCGAGGTTTGGAGTTAGGGTGAAGGTCAGAATTGCATTGTGGGTCAGAATCGCGTGCATTTTGTCTTAGGGTTTGTGTTGAAATCGACGAGTTAGTGTTCGGTTGAGAATCGAGCACATTTCGAGTTAGAGTTATGGTTAGAATTCAGTGCATTTAGGGTTAGGTTCAGGGTTAGTGTCAGGATTAAGGTTAGGGTTAAAGTGCATTTGGGGTTAGGGGTAGGAGTAGGTTTACGATTATGGTTTGGGTTTTTGTTCATAGAATCAAGGTTATTGGTTAAGCTTAGGGTCACGATTGCATTTTGGTTCAGAATGGAGTGCATTTAGGCTAAGGGTTAGTGTTGAAATAGAGAAGTTAGTGTTAGGGTTAGAATCGATCACATTTCGAGTTAGAGTTATGGTTAGATTTCAGTGCATTTAGGGTTAGGGTTAGGGTTAGTGTCAGGTTTCGGTTCAGCGTTTGAATCAAGTGCATTTAAGGATAGTGTCAGGGTTATAGTTAGATTTAGGGTTAGCTTTCGTAGAATCGAGGGTTAGAGTTACGGTTAGGGTTAGGGTTAGTGTGCATTTAGTTATAGGGGTAGGAGTAGGGTTAGGATTAGTGTTAGGGTTAGGGTTTTGGTTAATGTTCATTTAGGGACAGGGGTAGGAGTAGGCTTTGGATTAGTGTCAACGTTTGTGTTCGTAGAATCGAGGTTTAAGATTAAGCCTAGGGTCAGGATTGCTTTTTGGGTCAGCATCGAGTGCATTTAGGCTGAGGGTTATTGTTGAAATCGATGAAATATTGTTCGGGTTAGAATCGAGCACATTTAGGGTTAGAGTTATGGTTAGAATTCGTTAGGGGTAGTGTTAGGTTTAGGCTTTCTGTTCTTAGAATCGAGGTTTTGAGTTAGGCTGAAGGTCAGAATTGCATTGTGGGTGAGAATCGAGTGCATTTTGTTTTAGGGTTTGTGTTGAAATCGACGAGTTAGTGTTCGGTTGAGAAGCGAGCACATTTAGGGTTAGAGTTATGGTTAGAATTCAGTGCATTTAGGGTTAGGGTAGGGTTACATTTAGGGTTAGGATTAAGGTTGGGGCTGGAGTGCATTTGGGGCTAGGGTTAGGAGTAGGGTTACGATTTTGGTTTGGGTTTTTGTTCGTAGAATCCAGATTTATTTTAAAGCTTAGAGTCAGGATTGCATTTTGGGTCAGAATCGAGTGCATTCAGGCTTAGGGTTAGTGTTGAAATTGACGAGTTAGTGTTAGGGTTAGAATCGAGCTCATTTAGGGTTAAAGTTATGGTTAGAATTCGTTAGGGGTAGGGTTAGGGTTAGGGGTTCTGTTCCTAGAATCGAGGTTTAGAGTTAGGCTGAAGGTCAGAATTGCATTGTGGGTCAGAATCGCGTGCATTTTGTCTTAGCGTTTGTGTTGAAATCAACGAGTTAGTGTTCGGGTGAGAATCGAGCATATTTCGACTTAGAGTTATGGTTAGAATTCAGTGCATTTAGGGTTAGGCTCAGGGTTAGTGTTAGGATTAAGGTTAGGGTTAGAGTGCATTTGGGGTTAGGGGTGGGAGTAGGGTTAAGATTAGGGTTTGGGTTTTTGTTTATAGAATCAAGGTATATGGTTAAGCGTAGGGTCAGGATTGCATTTTGGTTCAGAATGGAGTGCATTTAAGTTAAGGGTTAGTGTTGAAATAGATGACTTAGTGTTAGGGTTAGAATCGATCACATTTCGAGTTAGCGTTATGGTTAGAATTCAGTGCTTTTAAGGTTGGGTTAGGGTTAGTGTTAGGTTTAGGTTCAGCGTTGGAATCGAGTGCATTTAAGGATAGTGTCAGGGTTAGAGTTAGGTTTAGTGGTAGCTTTCGTAGAATCGAGTGTTACGGTTAGGGTTAGGGTTAGAGTGCATTTAGTTATAGCGGTAGGAGTAGGGTTAGTATTAGGGTTCGGGTTTGTGTTCGTAGAATAGAGGGTTAGGGTAAAGCTTCGGGTAAGGCTTTCATTTTGGGTCAGAATCGAGTGCATTCTGGCTTAGGGTTAGTGTTGAAATTGACGAGTTAGTGTTAGGGTTAGAATCGAGCTCATTTGTGGTTAGACTTCTGGTAAGAATTCGTTAGGGGTAGGGTTAGGCTTAGGGGTTCTATTCCTAGAATCGAGGTTTGGAGTTAGGGTGAAGTTCAGAATTGCATTGTGGGTCAGAATCGCGTGCATTTTGTCTTAGGGTTTGTGTTGAAATCGACGAGTTAGTGTTCGGTTGAGAATCGAGCACATTTCGAGTTAGAGTTATGGTTAGAATTCAATGCATTTATGGTTAGGCTCAGGGTTAGTGTTAGGATTAAGGTTAGGGTTAAAGTGCATTTGGGGATAGGGGTAGGAGTAGGGTTACGATTATGGTTTGGGTTTTTGTTCATAGAATCAAGGTTATTGGTTAAGCTTAGGGTCACGATTGCATTTTGGTTCAGAATGGAGTGCATTTAGGCTAAGGGTTAGTGTTGAAATAGATAAGTTAGTGTTAGGGTTAGAATCGATCACATTTCGAGTTAGAGTTATGGTTAGATTTCAGTGCATTTAGGGTTAGGGTTAGGGTTAGTGTTAGGTTTCGGTTCAGCGTTTGAATCGAGTGCATTTAAGGATAGTGTCAGGGTTAGAGTCAGGTTTAGTGTTAGCTTTCGTAGAATCGAGGGTTAGGGTTACGGTTAGGGTTAGGGTTAGTGTGCATTTAGTTATAGGGGTAGGAATAGGGTTAGGATTAGTGTTAGGGTTAGGGTTTTGGTTAATGTTCATTTAGGGATAGGGGTAGGAGTAGGCTTTGGATTAGTGTCAGCGTTTGTGTTCGTAGAATCGAGTTTTAAGATTAAACTTAGGGTCAGGATTGCTTTTTGGGTCAGAATCGAGTGCATTTTGTTTTAGGGTTTGTGTTAAAATCGACGAGTTAATGTTCGGGTCAGAAGGGAGCACATTTAGGGTTAGAGTTATGGTTAGAATTCAGTGCATTTAGGGTTAGGGTAGGGTTACAGTTAGGGTTAGGATTAAGGTTGGGGCTGGAGTGCATTTGGGGCTAGGGTTAGGAGTAGGGTTACGATTTTGGTTTGGGTTTTTGTTCGTAGAATCCAGATTTATTTTAAAGCTTAGGGTCAGGATTGCATTTTGGGTCAGAATCGAGTGCATTCAGGCTTAGGGTTAGTGTTGAAATTGACGAGTTAGTGTTAGGGTTAGAATCGAGCTCATTTAGGGTTAAAGTTATGGTTAGAATTCGTTAGGGGTAGGGTTAGGGTTAGGGGTTCTGTTCCTAGAATCGAGGTTTAGAGTTAGGCTGAAGGTCAGAATTGCATTGTGGGTCAGAATCGCGTGCATTTTGTCTTAGCGTTTGTGTTGAAATCAACGAGTTAGTGTTCGGGTGAGAATCGAGCATATTTCGAGTTAGAGTTATGGGTAGAATTCAGTGCATTTAGGGTTAGGCTCAGGGTTAGTGTTAGGATTAAGGTTAGGGTTAGAGTGCATTTGGGGTTAGGGGTGGGAGTAGGGTTAAGATTAGGGTTTGGGTTTTTGTTTATAGAATCAAGGTATATGGTTAAGCGTAGGGTCAGGATTGCATTTTGGTTCAGAATGGAGTGCATTTAAGTTAAGGGTTAGTGTTGAAATAGATGACTTAGTGTTAGGGTTAGTATCGATCACATTTCGAGTTAGCGTTATGGTTAGAATTCAGTGCTTTTAAGGTTGGGTTAGGGTTAGTGTTAGGTTTAAGTTCAGCGTTGGAATCGAGTGCATTTAAGGATAGTGTCAGGGTTAGAGTTAGGTTTAGTGGTAGCTTTCGTAGAATCGAGTGTTACGGTTAGGGTTAGGGTTAGAGTGCATTTAGTTATAGCGGTAGGAGTACGGTTAGTATTAGGGTTCGGGTTTGTGTTCGTAGAATAGAGGGTTAGGGTAAAGCTTCGGGTAAGGCTTTCATTTTGGGTCAGAATCGAGTGCATTCTGGCTTAGGGTTAGTGTTGAAATTGACGAGTTAGTGTTAGGGTTAGAATCGAGCTCATTTGTGGTTAGACTTCTGGTAAGAATTCGTTAGGGGTAGGGTTAGGCTTAGGGGTTCTATTCCTAGAATCGAGGTTTGGAGTTAGGGTGAAGGTCAGAATTGCATTGTGGGTCAGAATCGCGTGCATTTTGTCTTAGGGTTTGTGTTGAAATCGACGAGTTAGTGTTCGGTTGAGAATCGAGCACATTTCGAGTTAGAGTTATGGTTAGAATTCAATGCATTTAGGGTTAGGCTCAGGGTTAGTGTTAGGATTAAGGTTAGGGTTAAAGTGCATTTGGGGATAGGGGTAGGAGTAGGGTTACGATTATGGTTTGGGTTTTTGTTCATAGAATCAAGGTTATTGGTTAAGCCTAGGGTCACGATTGCATTTTGGTTCAGAATGGAGTGCATTTAGGCTAAAGGTTAGTGTTGAAATAGATAAGTTAGTGTTAGGGTTAGAATCGATCACATTTCGAGTTAGGGTTATGGTTAGATTTCAGTGCATTTAGGGTTAGGGTTAGGGTTAGTGTTAGGTTTCGGTTCAGCGTTTGAATCGAGTGCATTTAAGGATAGTGTCAGGGTTAGAGTCAGGTTTAGTGTTAGCTTTCGTAGAATCGAGGGTTAGAGTTACGGTTAGGGTTAGGGTTAGTGTGCATTTAGTTATAGGGGTAGGAGTAGGGTTAGGATTAGTGTTAGGGTTAGGGTTTTGGTTAATGTTCATTTAGGGACAGGGGTAGGAGTAGGCTTTGGATTAGTGTCAACGTTTGTGTTCGTAGAATCGAGGTTTAAGATTAAGCCTAGGGTCAGGATTGCTTTTTGGGTCAGCATCGAGTGCATTTAGGCTGAGGGTTATTGTTGAAATCGATGAAATATTGTTCGGGTTAGAATCGAGCACATTTAGGGTTAGAGTTATGGTTAGAATTCGTTAGGGGTAGTGTTAGGTTTAGGCTTTCTGTTCTTAGAATCGAGGTTTTGAGTTAGGCTGAAGGTCAGAATTGCATTGTGGGTGAGAATCGAGTGCATTTTGTTTTAGGGTTTGTGTTGAAATCGACGAGTTAGTGTTCGGTTGAGAAGCGAGCACATTTAGGGTTAGAGTTATGGTTAGAATTCAGTGCATTTAGGGTTAGGGTAGGGTTACATTTAGGGTTAGGATTAAGGTTGGGGCTGGAGTGCATTTGGTGCTAGGGTTAGGAGTAGGGTTACGATTTTGGTTTGGGTTTTTGTTCGTAGAATCCAGATTTATTTTAAAGCTTAGAGTCAGGATTGCATTTTGGGTCAGAATCGAGTGCATTCAGGCTTAGGGTTAGTGTTGAAATTGACGAGTTAGTGTTAGGGTTAGAATCGAGCTCATTTAGGGTTAAAGTTATGGTTAGAATTCGTTAGGGGTAGGGTTAGGGTTAGGGGTTCTGTTCCTAGAATCGAGGTTTAGAGTTAGGCTGAAGGTCAGAATTGCATTGTGGGTCAGAATCGCGTGCATTTTGTCTTAGCGTTTGTGTTGAAATCAACGAGTTAGTGTTCGGGTGAGAATCGAGCATATTTCGACTTAGAGTTATGGTTAGAATTCAGTGCATTTAGGGTTAGGCTCAGGGTTAGTGTTAGGATTAAGGTTAGGGTTAGAGTGCATTTGGGGTTAGGGGTGGGAGTAGGGTTAAGATTAGGGTTTGGGTTTTTGTTTATAGAATCAAGGTATATGGTTAAGCGTAGGGTCAGGATTGCATTTTGGTTCAGAATGGAGTGCATTTAAGTTAAGGGTTAGTGTTGAAATAGATGACTTAGTGTTAGGGTTAGAATCGATCACATTTCGAGTTAGCGTTATGGTTAGAATTCAGTGCTTTTAAGGTTGGGTTAGGGTTAGTGTTAGGTTTAGGTTCAGCGTTGGAATCGAGTGCATTTAAGGATAGTGTCAGGGTTAGAGTTAGGTTTAGTGGTAGCTTTCGTAGAATCGAGTGTTACGGTTAGGGTTAGGGTTAGAGTGCATTTAGTTATAGCGGTAGGAGTAGGGTTAGTATTAGGGTTCGGGTTTGTGTTCGTAGAATAGAGGGTTAGGGTAAAGCTTCGGGTAAGGCTTTCATTTTGGGTCAGAATCGAGTGCATTCTGGCTTAGGGTTAGTGTTGAAATTGACGAGTTAGTGTTAGGGTTAGAATCGAGCTCATTTGTGGTTAGACTTCTGGTAAGAATTCGTTAGGGGTAGGGTTAGGCTTAGGGGTTCTATTCCTAGAATCGAGGTTTGGAGTTAGGGTGAAGTTCAGAATTGCATTGTGGGTCAGAATCGCGTGCATTTTGTCTTAGGGTTTGTGTTGAAATCGACGAGTTAGTGTTCGGTTGAGAATCGAGCACATTTCGAGTTAGAGTTATGGTTAGAATTCAATGCATTTATGGTTAGGCTCAGGGTTAGTGTTAGGATTAAGGTTAGGGTTAAAGTGCATTTGGGGATAGGGGTAGGAGTAGGGTTACGATTATGGTTTGGGTTTTTGTTCATAGAATCAAGGTTATTGGTTAAGCTTAGGGTCACGATTGCATTTTGGTTCAGAATGGAGTGCATTTAGGCTAAGGGTTAGTGTTGAAATAGATAAGTTAGTGTTAGGGTTAGAATCGATCACATTTCGAGTTAGAGTTATGGTTAGATTTCAGTGCATTTAGGGTTAGGGTTAGGGTTAGTGTTAGGTTTCGGTTCAGCGTTTGAATCGAGTGCATTTAAGGATAGTGTCAGGGTTAGAGTCAGGTTTAGTGTTAGCTTTCGTAGAATCGAGGGTTAGGGTTACGGTTAGGGTTAGGGTTAGTGTGCATTTAGTTATAGGGGTAGGAATAGGGTTAGGATTAGTGTTAGGGTTAGGGTTTTGGTTAATGTTCATTTAGGGATAGGGGTAGGAGTAGGCTTTGGATTAGTGTCAGCGTTTGTGTTCGTAGAATCGAGTTTTAAGATTAAACTTAGGGTCAGGATTGCTTTTTGGGTCAGAATCGAGTGCATTTTGTTTTAGGGTTTGTGTTAAAATCGACGAGTTAATGTTCGGGTCAGAAGGGAGCACATTTAGGGTTAGAGTTATGGTTAGAATTCAGTGCATTTAGGGTTAGGGTAGGGTTACAGTTAGGGTTAGGATTAAGGTTGGGGCTGGAGTGCATTTGGGGCTAGGGTTAGGAGTAGGGTTACGATTTTGGTTTGGGTTTTTGTTCGTAGAATCCAGATTTATTTTAAAGCTTAGGGTCAGGATTGCATTTTGGGTCAGAATCGAGTGCATTCAGGCTTAGGGTTAGTGTTGAAATTGACGAGTTAGTGTTAGGGTTAGAATCGAGCTCATTTAGGGTTAAAGTTATGGTTAGAATTCGTTAGGGGTAGGGTTAGGGTTAGGGGTTCTGTTCCTAGAATCGAGGTTTAGAGTTAGGCTGAAGGTCAGAATTGCATTGTGGGTCAGAATCGCGTGCATTTTGTCTTAGCGTTTGTGTTGAAATCAACGAGTTAGTGTTCGGGTGAGAATCGAGCATATTTCGAGTTAGAGTTATGGGTAGAATTCAGTGCATTTAGGGTTAGGCTCAGGGTTAGTGTTAGGATTAAGGTTAGGGTTAGAGTGCATTTGGGGTTAGGGGTGGGAGTAGGGTTAAGATTAGGGTTTGGGTTTTTGTTTATAGAATCAAGGTATATGGTTAAGCGTAGGGTCAGGATTGCATTTTGGTTCAGAATGGAGTGCATTTAAGTTAAGGGTTAGTGTTGAAATAGATGACTTAGTGTTAGGGTTAGTATCGATCACATTTCGAGTTAGCGTTATGGTTAGAATTCAGTGCTTTTAAGGTTGGGTTAGGGTTAGTGTTAGGTTTAAGTTCAGCGTTGGAATCGAGTGCATTTAAGGATAGTGTCAGGGTTAGAGTTAGGTTTAGTGGTAGCTTTCGTAGAATCGAGTGTTACGGTTAGGGTTAGGGTTAGAGTGCATTTAGTTATAGCGGTAGGAGTACGGTTAGTATTAGGGTTCGGGTTTGTGTTCGTAGAATAGAGGGTTAGGGTAAAGCTTCGGGTAAGGCTTTCATTTTGGGTCAGAATCGAGTGCATTCTGGCTTAGGGTTAGTGTTGAAATTGACGAGTTAGTGTTAGGGTTAGAATCGAGCTCATTTGTGGTTAGACTTCTGGTAAGAATTCGTTAGGGGTAGGGTTAGGCTTAGGGGTTCTATTCCTAGAATCGAGGTTTGGAGTTAGGGTGAAGGTCAGAATTGCATTGTGGGTCAGAATCGCGTGCATTTTGTCTTAGGGTTTGTGTTGAAATCGACGAGTTAGTGTTCGGTTGAGAATCGAGCACATTTCGAGTTAGAGTTATGGTTAGAATTCAATGCATTTATGGTTAGGCTCAGGGTTAGTGTTAGGATTAAGGTTAGGGTTAAAGTGCATTTGGGGATAGGGGTAGGAGTAGGGTTACGATTATGGTTTGGGTTTTTGTTCATAGAATCAAGGTTATTGGTTAAGCCTAGGGTCACGATTGCATTTTGGTTCAGAATGGAGTGCATTTAGGCTAAAGGTTAGTGTTGAAATAGATAAGTTAGTGTTAGGGTTAGAATCGATCACATTTCGAGTTAGGGTTATGGTTAGATTTCAGTGCATTTAGGGTTAGGGTTAGGGTTAGTGTTAGGTTTCGGTTCAGCGTTTGAATCGAGTGCATTTAAGGATAGTGTCAGGGTTAGAGTCAGGTTTAGTGTTAGCTTTCGTAGAATCGAGGGTTAGGGTTACGGTTAGGGTTAGGGTTAGTGTGCATTTAGTTATAGGGGTAGGAATAGGGTTAGGATTAGTGTTAGGGTTAGGGTTTTGGTTAATGTTCATTTAGGGATAGGGGTAGGAATAGGCTTTGGATTAGTGTCAGCGTTTGTGTTCGTAGAATCGAGGTTTAAGATTAAGCTTAGGGTCAGGATTGCTTTTTGGGTCAGCATCCAGTGCATTTAGGCTGAGGGTTATTGTTGAAATCGATGAAATATTGTTCGGGTAAGGATCGAGCAAATTTAGGGTTAGAGTTATGGTTACAATTCGTTAGGGGTAGTGTTAGGGTTAGGCTTTCTGTTCATAGAATCGAAGTTTTGAGTTAGGCTGAAGGTCAGAATTTCATTATGGGTCAGAATCGAGTGCATTTTGTTTTAGGGTTTGTGTTCAAATCGACGAGTTAGTGTTCGGGTGAGAAGCGAGCACATTTAGGCTGAGAGTTATGGTTAGAATTCAGTGCATTTATGGTTAGGGTTAGGGTTACAGTTAGGGTTAGGATTAAGGTTGGGGCTGGAGTGCATTTGGGGCTAGGGTTAGGAGTAGGGTTACGATTTTGGTTTGGGTTTTTGTTCGTAGAATCCAGATTTATTTTAAAGCTTAGGGTCAGGATTGCATTTTGGGTCAGAATCGAGTGCATTCAGCCTTAGGGTTAGTGTTGAAATTGACGAGTTAGTGTTAGGGTTAGAATCGAGGTCATTTAGGGTTAAAGTTATGGTTAGAATTCGTTAGGGGTAGGGTTAGGGTTAGGGGTTCTGTTCCTAGAATCGAGGTTTAGAGTTAGGCTGAAGGTCAGAATTGCATTGTGGGTCAGAATCGCGTGCATTTTGTCTTAGCGTTTGTGTTGAAATCAACGAGTTAGTGTTCGGGTGAGAATCGAGCATATTTCGACTTAGAGTTATGGTTAGAATTCAGTGCATTTAGGGTTAGGCTCAGGGTTAGTGTTAGGATTAAGGTTAGGGTTAGAGTGCATTTGGGGTTAGGGGTGGGAGTAGGGTTAAGATTAGGGTTTGGGTTTTTGTTTATAGAATCAAGGTATATGGTTAAGCGTAGGGTCAGGATTGCATTTTGGTTCAGAATGGAGTGCATTTAAGTTAAGGGTTAGTGTTGAAATAGATGACTTAGTGTTAGGGTTAGAATCGATCACATTTCGAGTTAGCGTTATGGTTAGAATTCAGTGCTTTTAAGGTTGGGTTAGGGTTAGTGTTAGGTTTAGGTTTAGCGTTGGAATCGAGTGCATTTAAGGATAGTGTCAGGGTTAGAGTTAGGTTTAGTGTTAGCTTTCGTAGAATCGAGTGTTACGGTTAGGGTTAGGGTTAGAGTGCATTTAGTTATAGCGGTAGGAGTAGGGTTAGTATTAGGGTTCGGGTTTGTGTTCGTAGAATAGAGGGTTAGGGTAAAGCTTCGGGTAAGGCTTTCATTTTGGGTCAGAATCGAGTGCATTCTGGCTTAGGGTTAGTGTTGAAATTGACGAGTTAGTGTTAGGGTTACAATCGAGCTCATTTGTGGTTAGACTTCTGGTAAGAATTCGTTAGGGGTAGGGTTAGGCTTAGGGGTTCTATTCCTAGAATCGAGGTTTGGAGTTAGGGTGAAGGTCAGAATTGCATTGTGGGTCAGAATCGCGTGCATTTTGTCTTAGGGTTTGTGTTGAAATCGACGAGTTAGTGTTCGGTTGAGAATCGAGCACATTTCGAGTTAGAGTTATGGTTAGAATTCAATGCATTTATGGTTAGGCTCAGGGTTAGTGTTAGGATTAAGGTTAGGGTTAAAGTGCATTTGGGGATAGGGGTAGGAGTAGGGTTACGATTATGGTTTGGGTTTTTGTTCATAGAATCAAGGTTATTGGTTAAGCTTAGGGTCACGATTGCATTTTGGTTCAGAATGGAGTGCATTTAGGCTAAGGGTTAGTGTTGAAATAGATAAGTTAGTGTTAGGGTTAGAATCGATCACATTTCGATTTAGGGTTATGGTTAGATTTCAGTGCATTTAGGGTTAGGGTTAGGGTTAGTGTTAGGTTTCGGTTCAGCGTTTGAATCGAGTGCATTTAAGGATAGTGTCAGGGTTAGAGTCAGGTTTAGTGTTAGCTTTCGTAGAATCGAGGGTTAGGGTTACGGTTAGGGTTAGGGTTAGTGTGCATTTAGTTATAGGGGTAGGAATAGGGTTAGGATTAGTGTTAGGGTTAGGGTTTTGGTTAATGTTCATTTAGGGATAGGGGTAGGAGTAGGCTTTGGATTAGTGTCAGCGTTTGTGTTCGTAGAATCGAGTTTTAAGATTAAACTTAGGGTCAGGATTGCTTTTTGGGTCAGAATCGAGTGCATTTTGTTTTAGGGTTTGTGTTAAAATCGACGAGTTAATGTTCGGGTCAGAAGGGAGCACATTTAGGGTTAGAGTTATGGTTAGAATTCAGTGCATTTAGGGTTAGGGTAGGGTTACAGTTAGGGTTAGGATTAAGGTTGGGGCTGGAGTGCATTTGGGGCTAGGGTTAGGAGTAGGGTTACTATTTTGGTTTGGGTTTTTGTTCGTAGAATCCAGATTTATTTTAAAGCTTAGGGTCAGGATTGCATTTTGGGTCAGAATCGAGTGCATTCAGGCTTAGGGTTAGTGTTGAAATTGACGAGTTAGTGTTAGGGTTAGAATCGAGCTCATTTAGGGTCAGAGTTATGTCAGAATTCGTTAGGGGTAGGGTTAAGCCTTAGGGTTCTGTTCCTAGATCGAGGATTAGAGTTAGGCTGAAGGTCAGAATTGCATTGTGGGTCAGAATCGCGTGCATTTTGTCTTAGCGTTTGTGTTGAAATCGACGAGTTAGTGTTCGGTTGAGAATCGAGCACATTTAGAGTTAGAGTTATGGTTAGAATTCAGTGCATTTAGGGTTAGGTTCAGGGTTAGTGTTAGGATTAAGGTTAGGGTTAAAGTGCATTTGGGGTTAGGGGTAGGAGTAGGGTTCCGATTATGGTTTGGGTTTTTGTTCATAGAATCAAGGTTATTGGTTAAGCTTAGGGTCACGATTGCATTTTGGTTCAGAATGGAGTGCATTTAGGCTAAGGGTTAGTGTTGAAATAGATAAGTTAGTGTTAGGGTTAGAATCGATCACATTTCGAGTTAGAGTTATGGTTAGATTTCAGTGCATTTAGGGTTAGGGTTTGGGTTTAGTGTTAGGTTTCGGTTCAGCGTTTGAATCGAGTGCATTTAAGGATAGTGTCAGGGTTAGAGTCAGGTTTAGTGTTAGCTTTCGTAGAATCGAGGGTTAGAGTTACGGGTAGGGTTAGGGTTAGTGTGCATTTAGTTATAGGGGTTGGAGTAGGGTTAGGATTAGTGTTAGGGTTAGGGTTTTGGTTAATGTTCATTTAGGACAGGGGTAGGAGTAGGCTTTGGATTAGTGTCAGCGTTTGTGTTCGTAGAATCGAGGTTTAAGATTAAGCTTAGGGTCAGGATTGCTTTTTGGGTCAGCATCGAGTGCATTTAGGCTGAGGGTTATTGTTGAAATCGATGAAATATTGTTCGGGTTAGAATCGAGCACATTTAGGGTTAGAGTTATGGTTAGAATTCGTAAGGGGTAGTGTTAGGGTTAGGCTTTCTGTTAGTAGAATCGAGGGTTTTGAGTTAGGCTGAAGGTCAGAATTGCATTGTGGGTCAGAATCGAGTGCATTTTGCTTTAGGGTTTGTGTTGAAATCGACGAGTTAGTGTTCGGGTGAGAAGCGAGCACATTTAGGGTTAGAATTATGGTTAGAATTCAGTGCATTTAGGGTTAGGGTAGGGTTACAGTTAGGGTTAGATTAAGGTTGGGGCTGGAGTGCATTTGGGCTAGGGTTAGGAGTAGGGTTACGATTTTGGTTTGGGTTTTTGTTCATAGAATCCAGATTTATTTTTAAGCTTAGGGTCAGGATTGCATTTTGGGTCAGAATCGAGTGCATTCAGCCTTAGGGTTAGTGTTGAAATTGACGAGTTAGTGTTAGGGTTAGAATCGAGCTCATTTAGGGTTAAAGTTATGGTTAGAATTCGTTAGGGGTAGGGTTACGGTTACGGGTTCTGTTCCTAGAATCGAGGTTTAGAGTTAGGCTGAAGGTCAGAATTGCATTGTGGGTCAGAATCGCGTGCATTTTGTCTTAGCGTTTGTGTTGAAATCAACAACTTAGTGTTCGGGTGAGAATCGAGCATATTTCGAGTTAGAGTTATGGGTAGAATTCAGTGCATTTAGGGTTAGGCTCAGGGTTAGTGTTAGGATTAAGGTTAGGGTTAGAGTGCATTTGGGGTTAGGGGTGGGAGTAGGGTTAAGATTAGGGTTTGGGTTTTTGTTTATAGAATCAAGGTATATGGTTAAGCGTAGGGTCAGGATTGCATTTTGGTTCAGAATGGAGTGCATTTAAGTTAAGGGTTAGTGTTGAAATAGATGACTTAGTGTTAGGGTTAGAATCGATCACATTTCGAGTTAGCGTTATGGTTAGAATTCAGTGCTTTTAGGTTGGGTTAGGGTTAGTGTTAGGTTTAGGTTCAGCGTTGGAATCGAGTGCATTTAAGGATAGTGTCAGGGTTAGAGTTAGGTTTAGTGTTAGCTTTCGTAGAATCGAGTGTTACGGTTAGGGTTAGGGTTAGAGTGCATTTAGTTATAGCGGTAGGAGTAGGGTTAGTATTAGGGTTCGGGCTTGTGTTCGTAGAATAGAGGGTTAGGGTAAAGCTTCGGGTAAGGCTTTCATTTTGGGTCAGAATCGAGTGCTTTCTGGCTTAGGGTTAGTGTTCAAATTGACGAGTTAGTGTTAGGGTTAGAATCGAGCTCATTTGTGGTTAGACTTCTGGTAAGAATTCGTTAGGGGTAGGGTTAGGCTTAGGGGTTCTATTCCTAGAATCGAGGTTTGGAGTTAGGGTGAAGGTCAGAATTGCATTGTGGGTCAGAATCGCGTGCATTTTGTCTTAGGGTTTGTGTTGAAATCGACGAGTTAGTGTTCGGTTGAGAATCGAGCACATTTAGAGTTAGAGTTATGGTTAGAATTCAGTGCATTTAGGGTTAGGTTCAGGGTTAGTGTCAGGATTAAGGTTAGGGTTAAAGTGCATTTGGGGTTAGGGGTAGGAGTAGGGTTACGATTATGGTTTGGGTTTTTGTTCATAGAATCAAGGTTATTGTTAAGCTTAGGGTCACGATTGCATTTTGGTTCAGAATGGAGTGCATTTAGGCTAAGGGTTAGTGTTGAAATAGATAAGTTAGTGTTAGGGTTAGAATCGATCACATTTCGAGTTAGAGTTATGGTTAGATTTCAGTGCATTTAGGGTTAGGGTTAGGGTTAGTGTTAGGTTTCGGTTCAGCGTTTGAATCGAGTGCATTTAAGGATAGTGTCAGGGTTAGAGTCAGGTTTAGTGTTAGCTTTCGTAGAATCGAGGGTTAGGGTTACGGTTAGGGTTAGGGTTAGTGTGCATTTAGTTATAGGGGTAGGAATAGGGTTAGGATTAGTGTTAGGGTTAGGGTTTTGGTTAATGTTCATTTAGGGATAGGGGTAGAGTAGGCTTTGGATTAGTGTCAGCGTTTGTCTTCGTAGAATCGAGGTTTAAGATTAAACTTAGGGTCAGGATTGCCTTTTTGGGTCAGCATCGAGTGCATTTAGGCTGAGGGTTATTGTTGAAATCGATGAAATATTGTTCGGGTTAGAATCGAGCACATTTAGGGTTAGAGTTATGGTTAGAATTCGTTAGGAGTAGTGTTAGGGTTAGGCTTTCTGTTCGTAGAATCGAGGTTTTGAGTTAGGCTGAAGGTCAGAATTGCATTGTGGGTCAGAATCGAGTGCATTTTGTTTTAAGGTTTGTGTTGAAATCGACGAGTTAGTGTTCGGGTGAGAAGCGAGCACATTTAGGGTGAGAGTTATGATTAGAATTCAGTGCATTTATGGTTAGGGTTAGGGTTACAGTTAGGGTTAGGATTAAGGTTGGGGCTGGAGTGCATTTGGGGCTAGGGTTAAGAGTAGGGTTACGATTTTGGTTTGGGTTTTTGTTCGTAGAATCCAGATTTATTTTAAAGCTTAGGGTCAGGATTGCATTTTGGGTCAGAATCGAGTGCATTCAGCCTTAGGGTTAGTGTTGAAATTGACGAGTTAGTGTTAGGGTTAGAATCGAGCTCATTTAAGGTTAAAGTTATGGTTAGAATTCGTTAGGGGTAGGGTTAGGGTTAGGGGTTCTGTTCCTAGAATCGAGGTTTAGAGTTAGGCTGAAGGTCAGAATTGCATTGTGGGTCAGAATCGCGTGCATTTTGTCTTAGCGTTTGTGTTGAAATCAACGACTTAGTGTTCGGGTGAGAATCGAGCATATTTCTAGTTAGAGTTATGGGTAGAATTCAGTGCATTTAGGGTTAGGCTCAGGGTTAGTGTTAGGATTAAGGTTAGGGTTAGAGTGCATTTGGGGTTAGGGGTGGGAGTAGGGTTAAGATTAGGGTTTGGGTTTTTGTTTATAGAATCAAGGTATATGGTTAAGCGCAGGGTCAGGATTGCATTTTGGTTCAGAATGGAGTGCATTTAAGTTAAGGGTTAGTGTTGAAAGAGATGACTTAGTGTTAGGGTTAGAATCGATCACATTTCGAGTTAGCGTTATGGTTAGAATTCAGTGCTTTTAAGGTTGGGTTAGGGTTAGTGTTAGGTTTAGGTTCAGCGTTGGAATCGAGTGCATTTAAGGATAGTGTCAGGGTTAGAGTTAGGTTTAGTGTTAGCTTTCGTAGAATCGAGTGTTACGGTTAGGGTTAGGGTTAGAGTGCATTTAGTTATAGGGGTAGGAATAGGGTTAGGATTAGTGTTAGGGTTAGGGTTTTGGTTAATGTTCATTTAGGGATAGGGGTAGGAGTAGGCTTTGGATTAGTGTCAGCGTTTGTGTTCGTAGAATCGAGTTTTAAGATTCAACTTAGGGTCAGGATTGCTTTTTGGGTCAGAATCGAGTGCATTTTGTTTTAGGGTTTGTGTTAAAATCGACGAGTTAATGTTCGGGTCAGAAGGGAGCACATTTAGGGTTAGAGTTATGGTTAGAATTCAGTGCATTTAGGGTTAGGGTAGGGTTACAGTTAGGGTTAGGATTAAGGTTGGGGCTGGAGTGCATTTGGGGCTAGGGTTAGGAGTAGGGTTACGATTTTGGTTTGGGTTTTTGTTCGTAGAATCCAGATTTATTTTAAAGCTTAGGGTCAGGATTGCATTTTGGGTCAGAATCGAGTGCATTCAGGCTTAGGGTTAGTGTTGAAATTGACGAGTTAGTGTTAGGGTTAGAATCGAGCTCATTTAGGGTTAAAGTTATGGTTAGAATTCGTTAGGGGTAGGGTTACGGTTACGGGTTCTGTTCCTAGAATCGAGGTTTAGAGTTAGGCTGAAGGTCAGAATTGCATTGTGGGTCAGAATCGCGTGCATTTTGTCTTAGCGTTTGTGTTGAAATCAACGACTTAGTGTTCGGGTGAGAATCGAGCATATTTCGAGTTAGAGTTATGGGTAGAATTCAGTGCATTTAGGGTTAGGCTCAGGGTTAGTGTTAGGATTAAGGTTAGGGTTAGAGTGCATTTGGGGTTAGGAGTGGGAGTAGGGTTAAGATTAGGGTTTGGGTTTTTGTTTATAGAATCAAGGTATATGTTAAGCGTAGGGTCAGGATTGCATTTTGGTTCAGAATGGAGTGCATTTAAGTTAAGGGTTAGTGTTGAAATAGATGACTTAGTGTTAGGGTTAGTATCGATCACATTTCGAGTTAGCGTTATGGTTAGAATTCAGTGCTTTTAAGGTTGGGTTAGGGTTAGTGTTAGGTTTAAGTTCAGCGTTGGAATCGAGTGCATTTAAGGATAGTGTCAGGGTTAGAGTTAGGTTTAGTGGTAGCTTTCGTAGAATCGAGTGTTACGGTTAGGGTTAGGGTTAGAGTGCATTTAGTTATAGCGGTAGGAGTAGGGTTAGTATTAGGGTTCGGGTTTGTGTTCGTAGAATAGAGGGTTAGGGTAAAGCTTCGGGTAAGGCTTTCATTTTGGGTCAGAATCGAGTGCATTCTGGCTTAGGGTTAGTGTTGAAATTGACGAGTTAGTGTTAGGGTTAGAATCGAGCTCATTTGTGGTTAGACTTCTGGTAAGAATTCGTTAGGGGTAGGGTTAGGCTTAGGGGTTCTATTCCTAGAATCGAGGTTTGGAGTTAGGGTGAAGGTCAGAATTGCATTGTGGGTCAGAATCGCGTGCATTTTGTCTTAGGGTTTGTGTTGAAATCGACGAGTTAGTGTTCGGTTGAGAATCGAGCACATTTCGAGTTAGAGTTATGGTTAGAATTCAATGCATTTATGGTTAGGCTCAGGGTTAGTGTTAGGATTAAGGTTAGGGTTAAAGTGCATTTGGGGATAGGGGTAGGAGTAGGGTTACGATTATGGTTTGGGTTTTTGTTCATAGAATCAAGGTTATTGGTTAAGCCTAGGGTCACGATTGCATTTTGGTTCAGAATGGAGTGCATTTAGGCTAAAGGTTAGTGTTGAAATAGATAAGTTAGTGTTAGGGTTAGAATCGATCACATTTCGAGTTAGGGTTATGGTTAGATTTCAGTGCATTTAGGGTTAGGGTTAGGGTTAGTGTTAGGTTTCGGTTCAGCGTTTGAATCGAGTGCATTTAAGGATAGTGTCAGGGTTAGAGTCAGGTTTAGTGTTAGCTTTCGTAGAATCGAGGGTTAGGGTTACGGTTAGGGTTAGGGTTAGTGTGCATTTAGTTATAGGGGTAGGAATAGGGTTAGGATTAGTGTTAGGGTTAGGGTTTTGGTTAATGTTCATTTAGGGATAGGGGTAGGAATAGGCTTTGGATTAGTGTCAGCGTTTGTGTTCGTAGAATCGAGGTTTAAGATTAAGCTTAGGGTCAGGATTGCTTTTTGGGTCAGCATCCAGTGCATTTAGGCTGAGGGTTATTGTTGAAATCGATGAAATATTGTTCGGGTAAGGATCGAGCACATTTAGGGTTAGAGTTATGGTTACAATTCGTTAGGGGTAGTGTTAGGGTTAGGCTTTCTGTTCGTAGAATCGAAGTTTTGAGTTAGGCTGAAGGTCAGAATTTCATTATGGGTCAGAATCGAGTGCATTTTGTTTTAGGGTTTGTGTTCAAATCGACGAGTTAGTGTTCGGGTGAGAAGCGAGCACATTTAGGGTGAGAGTTATGGTTAGAATTCAGTGCATTTATGGTTAGGGTTAGGGTTACAGTTAGGGTTAGGATTAAGGTTGGGGCTGGAGTGCATTTGGGGCTAGGGTTAGGAGTAGGGTTACGATTTTGGTTTGGGTTTTTGTTCGTAGAATCCAGATTTATTTTAAAGCTTAGGGTCAGGATTGCATTTTGGGTCAGAATCGAGTGCATTCAGCCTTAGGGTTAGTGTTGAAATTGACGAGTTAGTGTTAGGGTTAGAATCGAGCTCATTTAGGGTTAAAGTTATGGTTAGAATTCGTTAGGGGTAGGGTTAGGGTTAGGGGTTCTGTTCCTAGAATCGAGGTTTAGAGTTAGGCTGAAGGTCAGAATTGCATTGTGGGTCAGAATCGCGTGCATTTTGTCTTAGCGTTTGTGTTGAAATCAACGAGTTAGTGTTCGGGTGAGAATCGAGCATATTTCGACTTAGAGTTATGGTTAGAATTCAGTGCATTTAGGGTTAGGCTCAGGGTTAGTGTTAGGATTAAGGTTAGGGTTAGAGTGCATTTGGGGTTAGGGGTGGGAGTAGGGTTAAGATTA
The DNA here is from genome assembly GCF_028372415.1 of Notamacropus eugenii. Classification (NCBI taxonomy): domain Eukaryota; kingdom Metazoa; phylum Chordata; class Mammalia; order Diprotodontia; family Macropodidae; genus Notamacropus; species Notamacropus eugenii. The sequence goes on from NW_027325133.1 coordinate 126,899, forward strand.
GGGTTTGGGTTTTTGTTTATAGAATCAAGGTATATGGTTAAGCGTAGGGTCAGGATTGCATTTTGGTTCAGAATGGAGTGCATTTAAGTTAAGGGTTAGTGTTGAAATAGATGACTTAGTGTTAGGGTTAGAATCGATCACATTTCGAGTTAGCGTTATGGTTAGAATTCAGTGCTTTTAAGGTTGGGTTAGGGTTAGTGTTAGGTTTAGGTTCAGCGTTGGAATCGAGTGCATTTAAGGATAGTGTCAGGGTTAGAGTTAGGTTTAGTGTTAGCTTTCGTAGAATCGAGTGTTACGGTTAGGGTTAGGGTTAGAGTGCATTTAGTTATAGCGGTAGGAGTAGGGTTAGTATTAGGGTTCGGGTTTGTGTTCGTAGAATAGAGGGTTAGGGTAAAGCTTCGGGTAAGGCTTTCATTTTGGGTCAGAATCGAGTGCATTCTGGCTTAGGGTTAGTGTTGAAATTGACGAGTTAGTGTTAGGGTTAGAATCGAGCTCATTTGTGGTTAGACTTCTGGTAAGAATTCGTTAGGGGTAGGGTTAGGCTTAGGGGTTCTATTCCTAGAATCGAGGTTTGGAGTTAGGGTGAAGGTCAGAATTGCATTGTGGGTCAGAATCGCGTGCATTTTGTCTTAGCGTTTGTGTTGAAATCGACGAGTTAGTGTTCGGTTGAGAATCGAGCACATTTCGAGTTAGAGTTATGGTTAGAATTCAATGCATTTATGGTTAGGCTCAGGGTTAGTGTTAGGATTAAGGTTAGGGTTAAAGTGCATTTGGGGTTAGGGGTAGGAGTAGGGTTACGATTATGGTTTGGGTTTTTGTTCATAGAATCAAGGTTATTGGTTAAGCTTAGGGTCACGATTGCATTTTGGTTCAGAATGGAGTGCATTTAGGCTAAGGGTTAGTATTGAAATAGATAAGTTAGTGTTAGGGTTAGAATCGATCACATTTCGAGTTAGAGTTATGGTTAGATTTCAGTGCATTTAGGGTTAGGGTTAGGGTTAGTGTTAGGTTTCGGTTCAGCGTTTGAATCGAGTGCATTTAAGGATAGTGTCAGGGTTAGAGTCAGGTTTAGTGTTAGCTTTCGTAGAATCGAGGGTTAGGGTTACGGTTAGGGTTAGGGTTAGTGTGCATTTAGTTATAGGGGTAGGAATAGGGTTAGGATTAGTGTTAGGGTTAGGGTTTTGGTTAATGTTCATTTAGGGATAGGGGTAGGAGTAGGCTTTGGATTAGTGTCAGCGTTTGTCTTCGTAGAATCGAGGTTTAAGATTAAACTTAGGGTCAGGATTGCTTTTTGGGTCAGCATCGAGTGCATTTAGGCTGAGGGTTATTGTTGAAATCGATGAAATATTGTTCGGGTTAGAATCGAGCACATTTAGGGTTAGAGTTATGGTTAGAATTCGTTAGGAGTAGTGTTAGGGTTAGGCTTTCTGTTCGTAGAATCGAGGTTTTGAGTTAGGCTGAAGGTCAGAATTGCATTGTGGGTCAGAATCGAGTGCATTTTGTTTTAGGGTTTGTGTTGAAATCGACGAGTTAGTGTTCGGGTGAGAAGCGAGCACATTTAGGGTGAGAGTTATGGTTAGAATTCAGTGCATTTAGGGTTAGGGTTAGGGTTACAGTTAGGGTTAGGATTAAGGTTGGGGCTGGAGTGCATTTGGGGCTAGGGTTAAGAGTAGGGTTCCGATTTTGGTTTGGGTTTTTGTTCGTAGAATCCAGATTTATTTTAAAGCTTAGGGTCAGGATTGCATTTTGGGTCAGAATCGAGTGCATTCAGCCTTAGGGTTAGTGTTGAAATTGACGAGTTAGTGTTAGGGTTAGAATCGAGCTCATTTAAGGTTAAAGTTATGGTTAGAATTCGTTAGGGGTAGGTTTAGGGTTAGGGGTTCTGTTCCTAGAATCGAGGTTTAGAGTTAGGCTGAAGGTCAGAATTGCATTGTGGGTCAGAATCGCGTGCATTTTGTCTTAGCGTTTGTGTTGAAATCAACGACTTAGTGTTCGGGTGAGAATCGAGCATATTTCTAGTTAGAGTTATGGGTAGAATTCAGTGCATTTAGGGTTAGGCTCAGGGTTAGTGTTAGGATTAAGGTTAGGGTTAGAGTGCATTTGGGGTTAGGGGTGGGAGTAGGGTTAAGATTAGGGTTTGGGTTTTTGTTTATAGAATCAAGGTATATGGTTAAGCGCAGGGTCAGGATTGCATTTTGGTTCAGAATGGAGTGCATTTAAGTTAAGGGTTAGTGTTGAAATAGATGACTTAGTGTTAGGGTTAGAATCGATCACATTTCGAGTTAGCATTATGGTTAGAATTCAGTGCTTTTAAGGTTGGGTTAGGGTTAGTGTTAGGTTTAGGTTCAGCGTTGGAATCGAGTGCATTTAAGGATAGTGTCAGGGTTAGAGTTAGGTTTAGTGGTAGCTTTCGTAGAATCGAGTGTTACGGTTAGGGTTAGGGTTAGAGTGCATTTAGTTATAGCGGTAGGAGTAGGGTTAGTATTAGGGTTCGGGTTTGTGTTCGTAGAATAGAGGGTTAGGGTAAAGCTTCGGGTAAGGCTTTCATTTTGGGTCAGAATCGAGTGCATTCTGGCTTAGGGTTAGTGTTGAAATTGACGAGTTAGTGTTAGGGTTAGAATCGAGCTCATTTGTGGTTAGACTTCTGGTAAGAATTCGTTAGGGGTAGGGTTAGGCTTAGGGGTTCTATTCCTAGAATCGAGGTTTGGAGTTAGGGTGAAGCTCAGAATTGCATTGTGGGTCAGAATCGCGTGCATTTTGTCTTAGGGTTTGTGTTGAAATCAACGAGTTAGTGTTCGGTTGAGAATCGAGCACATTTCGAGTTAGAGTTATGGTTAGAATTCAATGCATTTAGGGTTAGGCTCAGGGTTAGTGTTAGGATTAAGGTTAGGGTTAAAGTGCATTTGGGGATAGGGGTAGGAGTAGGGTTACGATTATGGTTTGGGTTTTTGTTCATAGAATCAAGGTTATTGGTTAAGCTTAGGGTCACGATTGCATTTTGGTTCAGAATGGAGTGCATTTAGGCTAAGGGTTAGTGTTGAAATAGATAAGTTAGTGTTAGGGTTAGAATCGATCACATTTCGAGTTAGGGTTATGGTTAGATTTCAGTGCATTTAGGGTTAGGTTTAGGGTTAGTGTTAGGTTTCGGTTCAGCGTTTGAATCGAGTGCATTTAAGGATAGTGTCAGGGTTAGAGTCAGGTTTAGTGTTAGCTTTCGTAGAATCGAGGGTTAGGGTTACGGTTAGGGTTAGGGTTAGTGTGCATTTAGTTATAGGGGTAGGAATAGGGTTAGGATTAGTGTTAGGGTTAGGGTTTTGGTTAATGTTCAATTAGGCATAGGGGTAGGAGTAGGCTTTGGATTAGTGTCAGCGTTTGTGTTCGTAGAATCGAGTTTTAAGATTAAACTTAGGGTCAGGATTGCTTTTTGGGTCAGAATCGAGTGCATTTTGTTTTAGGGTTTGTGTTAAAATCGACGAGTTAATGTTCGGGTCAGAAGGGAGCACATTTAGGGTTAGAGTTATGGTTAGAATTCAGTGCATTTAGGGTTAGGGTAGGGTTACAGTTAGGGTTAGGATTAAGGTTGGGGCTGGAGTGCATTTGGGGCTAGGGTTAGGAGTAGGGTTACGATTTTGGTTTGGGTTTTTGTTCGTAGAATCCAGATTTATTTTAAAGCTTAGGGTCAGGATTGCATTTTGGGTCAGAATCGAGTGCATTCAGGCTTAGGGTTATTGTTGAAATTGACGAGTTAGTGTTAGGGTTAGAATCGAGCTCATTTAGGGTTAAAGTTATGGTTAGAATTCGTTAGGGGTAGGGTTACGGTTACGGGTTCTGTTCCTAGAATCGAGGTTTAGAGTTAGGCTGAAGGTCAGAATTGCATTGTGGGTCAGAATCGCGTGCATTTTGTCTTAGCGTTTGTGTTGAAATCAACGACTTAGTATTCGGGTGAGAATCGAGCATATTTCGAGTTAGAGTTATGGGTAGAATTCAGTGCATTTAGGGTTAGGCTCAGGGTTAGTGTTAGGATTAAGGTTAGGGTTAGAGTGCATTTGGGGTTAGGAGTGGGATTAGGGTTAAGATTAGGGTTTGGGTTTTTGTTTATAGAATCAAGGTATATGGTTAAGCGTAGGGTCAGGATTGCATTTTGGTTCAGAATGGAGTGCATTTAAGTTAAGGGTTAGTGTTGAAATAGATGACTTAGTGTTAGGGTTAGTATCGATCACATTTCGAGTTAGCGTTATGGTTAGAATTCAGTGCTTTTAAGGTTGGGTTAGGGTTAGTGTTAGGTTTAAGTTCAGCGTTGGAATCGAGTGCATTTAAGGATAGTGTCAGGGTTAGAGTTAGGTTTAGTGGTAGCTTTCGTAGAATCGAGTGTTACGGTTAGGGTTAGGGTTAGAGTGCATTTAGTTATAGCGGTAGGAGTAGGGTTAGTATTAGGGTTCGGGTTTGTGTTCGTAGAATAGAGGGTTAGGGTAAAGCTTCGGGTAAGGCTTTCATTTTGGGTCAGAATCGAGTGCATTCTGGCTTAGGGTTAGTGTTGAAATTGACGAGTTAGTGTTAGGGTTAGAATCGAGCTCATTTGTGGTTAGACTTCTGGTAAGAATTCGTTAGGGGTAGGGTTAGGCTTAGGGGTTCTATTCCTAGAATCGAGGTTTGGAGTTAGGGTGAAGGTCAGAATTGCATTGTGGGTCAGAATCGCGTGCATTTTGTCTTAGGGTTTGTGTTGAAATCGACGAGTTAGTGTTCGGTTGAGAATCGAGCACATTTCGAGTTAGAGTTATGGTTAGAATTCAATGCATTTAGGGTTAGGCTCAGGGTTAGTGTTAGGATTAAGGTTAGGGTTAAAGTGCATTTGGGGATAGGGGTAGGAGTAGGGTTACGATTATGGTTTGGGTTTTTGTTCATAGAATCAAGGTTATTGGTTAAGCCTAGGGTCACGATTGCATTTTGGTTCAGAATGGAGTGCATTTAGGCTAAAGGTTAGTGTTGAAATAGATAAGTTAGTGTTAGGGTTAGAATCGATCACATTTCGAGTTAGGGTTATGGTTAGATTTCAGTGCATTTAGGGTTAGGGTTAGGGTTAGTGTTAGGTTTCGGTTCAGCGTTTGAATCGAGTGCATTTAAGGATAGTGTCAGGGTTAGAGTCAGGTTTAGTGTTAGCTTTCGTAGAATCGAGGGTTAGGGTTACGGTTAGGGTTAGGGTTAGTGTGCATTTAGTTATAGGGGTAGGAATAGGGTTAGGATTAGTGTTAGGGTTAGGGTTTTGGTTAATGTTCATTTAGGGATAGGGGTAGGAATAGGCTTTGGATTAGTGTCAGCGTTTGTGTTCGTAGAATCGAGGTTTAAGATTAAGCTTAGGGTCAGGATTGCTTTTTGGGTCAGCATCGAGTGCATTTAGGCTGAGGGTTATTGTTGAAATCGATGAAATATTGTTCGGGCAAGGATCGAGCACATTTAGGGTTAGAGTTATGGTTACAATTCGTTAGGGGTAGTGTTAGGGTTAGGCTTTCTGTTCGTAGAATCGAAGTTTTGAGTTAGGCTGAAGGTCAGAATTTCATTATGGGTCAGAATCGAGTGCATTTTGTTTTAGGGTTTGTGTTCAAATCGACGAGTTAGTGTTCGGGTGAGAAGCGAGCACATTTAGGGTGAGAGTTATGGTTAGAATTCAGTGCATTTAGGGTTAGGGTTAGGGTTACAGTTAGGGTTAGGATTAAGGTTGGGGCTGGAGTGCATTTGGGGCTAGGGTTAGGAGTAGGGTTACGATTTTGGTTTGGGTTTTTGTTCGTAGAATCCAGATTTATTTTAAAGCTTAGGGTCAGGATTGCATTTTGGGTCAGAATCGAGTGCATTCAGCCTTAGGGTTAGTGTTGAAATTGACGAGTTAGTGTTAGGGTTAGAATCGAGCTCATTTAGGGTTAAAGTTATGGTTAGAATTCGTTAGGGGTAGGGTTACGGTTACGGGTTCTGTTCCTAGAATCGAGGTTTAGAGTTAGGCTGAAGGTCAGAATTGCATTGTGGGTCAGAATCGCGTGCATTTTGTCTTAGCGTTTGTGTTGAAATCAACGAGTTAGTGTTCGGGTGAGAATCGAGCATATTTCGACTTAGAGTTATGGTTAGAATTCAGTGCATTTAGGGTTAGGCTCAGGGTTAGTGTTAGGATTAAGGTTAGGGTTAGAGTGCATTTGGGGTTAGGGGTGGGAGTAGGGTTAAGATTAGGGTTTGGGTTTTTGTTTATAGAATCAAGGTATATGGTTAAGCGTAGGATCAGGATTGCATTTTGGTTCAGAATGGAGTGCATTTAAGTTAAGGGTTAGTGTTGAAATAGATGACTTAGTGTTAGGGTTAGAATCGATCACATTTCGAGTTAGCGTTATGGTTAGAATTCAGTGCTTTTAAGGTTGGGTTAGGGTTAGTGTTAGGTTTAGGTTCAGCGTTGGAATCGAGTGCATTTAAGGATAGTGTCAGGGTTAGAGTTAGGTTTAGTGTTAGCTTTCGTAGAATCGAGTGTTACGGTTAGGGTTAGGGTTAGAGTGCATTTAGTTATAGCGGTAGGAGTAGGGTTAGTATTAGGGTTCGGGTTTGTGTTCGTAGAATAGAGGGTTAGGGTAAAGCTTCGGGTAAGGCTTTCATTTTGGGTCAGAATCGAGTGCATTCTGGCTTAGGGTTAGTGTTGAAATTGACGAGTTAGTGTTAGGGTTAGAATCGAGCTCATTTGTGGTTAGACTTCTGGTAAGAATTCGTTAGGGGTAGGGTTAGGCTTAGGGGTTCTATTCCTAGAATCGAGGTTTGGAGTTAGGGTGAAGGTCAGAATTGCATTGTGGGTCAGAATCGCGTGCATTTTGTCTTAGCGTTTGTGTTGAAATCGACGAGTTAGTGTTCGGTTGAGAATCGAGCACATTTCGAGTTAGAGTTATGGTTAGAATTCAATGCATTTATGGTTAGGCTCAGGGTTAGTGTTAGGATTAAGGTTAGGGTTAAAGTGCATTTGGGGTTAGGGGTAGGAGTAGGGTTACGATTATGGTTTGGGTTTTTGTTCATAGAATCAAGGTTATTGGTTAAGCTTAGGGTCACGATTGCATTTTGGTTCAGAATGGAGTGCATTTAGGCTAAGGGTTAGTGTTGAAATAGATAAGTTAGTGTTAGGGTTAGAATCGATCACATTTCGAGTTAGAGTTATGGTTAGATTTCAGTGCATTTAGGGTTAGGGTTAGGGTTAGTGTTAGGTTTCGGTTCAGCGTTTGAATCGAGTGCATTTAAGGATAGTGTCAGGGTTAGAGTCAGGTTTAGTGTTAGCTTTCGTAGAATCGAGGGTTAGGGTTACGGTTAGGGTTAGGGTTAGTGTGCATTTAGTTATAGGGGTAGGAATAGGGTTAGGATTAGTGTTAGGGTTAGGGTTTTGGTTAATGTTCATTTAGGGATAGGGGTAGGAGTAGGCTTTGGATTAGTGTCAGCATTTGTGTTCGTAGAATCGAGTTTTAAGATTCAACTTAGGGTCAGGATTGCTTTTTGGGTCAGAATCGAGTGCATTTTGTTTTAGGGTTTGTGTTAAAATCGACGAGTTAATGTTCGGGTCAGAAGGGAGCACATTTAGCGTTAGAGTTATGGTTAGAATTCAGTGCATTTAGGGTTAGGGTAGGGTTACAGTTAGGGTTAGGATTAAGGTTGGGGCTGGAGTGCATTTGGGGCTAGGGTTAGGAGTAGGGTTACAATTTTGGTTTGGGTTTTTGTTCATAGAATCCAGATTTATTTTTAAGGTTAGGGTCAGGATTGCATTTTGGGTCAGAATCGAGTGCATTCAGGCTTAGGGTTAGTGTTGAAATTGACGAGTTAGTGTTAGGGTTAGAATCGAGCTCATTTAGGGTTAAAGTTATGGTTAGAATTCGTTAGGGGTAGGGTTACGGTTACGGCTTCTGTTCCTAGAATCGAGGTTTAGAGTTAGGCTGAAGGTCAGAATTGCATTGTGGGTCAGAATCGCGTGCATTTTGTCTTAGCGTTTGTGTTGAAATCAACGACTTAGTGTTCGGGTGAGAATCGAGCATATTTCGAGTTAGAGTTATGGGTAGAATTCAGTGCATTTAGGGTTAGGCTCAGGGTTAGTGTTAGGATTAAGGTTAGGGTTAGAGTGCATTTGGGGTTAGGGGTGGGAGTAGGGTTAAGATTAGGGTTTGGGTTTTTGTTTATAGAATCAAGGTATATGGTTAAGCGTAGGATCAGGATTGCATTTTGGTTCAGAATGGAGTGCATTTAAGTTAAGGCTTAGTGTTGAAATAAATGACTTAGTGTTAGGGTTAGAATCGATCACATTTCGAGTTAGCGTTATGGTTAGAATTCAGTGCTTTTAAGGTTGGGTTAGGGTTAGTGTTAGGTTTAGGTTCAGCGTTGGAATCGAGTGCATTTAAGGATAGTGTCAGGGTTAGAGTTAGGTTTAGTGTTTTCTTTCGTAGAATCGAGTGTTACGGTTAGGGTTAGGGTTAGAGTGCATTTAGTTATAGCGGTAGGAGTAGGGTTAGTATTAGGGTTCGGCCTTGTGTTCGTAGAATAGAGGGTTAGGGTAAAGCTTCGGGTAAGGCTTTCATTTTGGGTCAGAATCGAGTGCTTTCTGGCTTAGGGTTAGTGTTGAAATTGACGAGTTAGTGTTAGGGTTAGAATCGAGCTCATTTGTGGTTAGACTTCTGGTAAGAATTCATTAGGGGTAGGGTTAGGCTTAGGGGTTCTATTCCTAGAATCGAGGTTTGGAGTTAGGGTGAAGGTCAGAATTGCATTGTGGGTCAGAATCGCGTGCATTTTTTCTTAGGGTTTGTGTTGAAATCAACGAGTTAGTGTTCGGTTGAGAATCGAGCACATTTAGAGTTAGAGTTATGGTTAGAATTCAGTGCATTTAGGGTTAGGTTCAGGGTTAGTGTCAGGATTAAGGTTAGGGTTAAAGTGCATTTGGGGTTAGGGGTAGGAGTAGGGTTACGATTATGGTTTGGGTTTTTGTTCATAGAATCAAGGTTATTGGTTAAGCTTAGGGTCACGATTGCATTTTGGTTCAGAATGGAGTGCATTTAGGCTAAGGGTTAGTGTTGAAATAGATAAGTTAGTGTTAGGGTTAGAATCGATCACATTTCGAGTTAGAGTTATGGTTAGATTTCAGTGCATTTAGGGTTAGGGTTAGGGTTAGTGTCAGGTTTCGGTTCAGCGTTTGAATCAAGTGCATTTAAGGATAGTGTCAGGGTTATAGTTAGATTTAGTGTTAGCTTTCGTAGAATCGAGGGTTAGAGTTACGGTTAGGGTTAGGGTTAGTGTGCATTTAGTTATAGGGGTAGGAGTAGGGTTAGGATTAGTGTTAGGGTTAGGGTTTTGGTTAATGTTCATTTAGGGACAGGGGTAGGAGTAGGCTTTGGATTAGTGTCAGCGTTTGTGTTCGTAGAATCGAGGTTTAAGATTAAGCCTAGGGTCAGGATTGCTTTTTGGGTCAGCATCGAGTGCATTTAGGCTGAGGGTTATTGTTGAAATCGATGAAATATTGTTCGGGTTAGAATCGAGCACATTTAGGGTTAGAGTTATGGTTACAATTCGTTAGGGGTAGTGTTAGGGTTAGGCTTTCTGTTCGTAGAATCGAAGTTTTGAGTTAGGCTGAAGGTCAGAATTTCATTGTGGGTCAGAATCGAGTGCATTTTGTTTTAGGGTTTGTGTTGAAATCGACGAGTTAGTGTTCGGGTGAGAAGCGAGCACATTTAGGGTTAGAGTTATGGTTAGAATTCAGTGCATTTAGGGTTAGGGTAGGGTTACATTTAGGGTTTGGATTAAGGTTGGGGCTGGAGTGCATTTGGGGCTAGGGTTAGGAGTAGGGTTACGATTTTGGTTTGGGTTTTTGTTCGTAGAATCCAGATTTATTTTAAAGCTTAGGGTCAGGATTGCATTTTGGGTCAGAATCGAGTGCATTCAGCCTTAGGGTTAGTGTTGAAATTGACGAGTTAGTGTTAGGGTTAGAATCGAGCTCATTTAGGGTTAAAGTTATGGTTAGAATTCGTTAGGGGTAGGGTTAGGGTTAGGGGTTCTGTTCCTAGAATCGAGGTTTAGAGTTAGGCTGAAGGTCAGAATTGCATTGTGGGTCAGAATCGCGTGCATTTTGTCTTAGCGTTTGTGTTGAAATCAACGAGTTAGTGTTCGGGTGAGAATCGAGCATATTTCGACTTAGAGTTATGGTTAGAATTCAGTGCATTTAGGGTTAGGCTCAGGGTTAGTGTTAGGATTAAGGTTAGGGTTAGAGTGCATTTGGGGTTAGGGGTGGGAGTAGGGTTAAGATTAGGGTTTGGGTTTTTGTTTATAGAATCAAGGTATGTGGTTAAGCGTAGGGTCAGGATTGCATTTTGGTTCAGAATGGAGTGCATTTAAGTTAAGGGTTAGTGTTGAAATAGATGACTTAGTGTTAGGGTTAGAATCGATCACATTTCGAGTTAGCGTTATGGTTAGAATTCAGTGCTTTTAAGGTTGGGTTAGGGTTAGTGTTAGGTTTAGGTTCAGCGTTGGAATCGAGTGCATTTAAGGATAGTGTCAGGGTTAGAGTTAGGTTTAGTGTTAGCTTTCGTAGAATCGAGTGTTACGGTTAGGGTTAGGGTTAGAGTGCATTTAGTTATAGCGGTAGGAGTAGGGTTAGTATTAGGGTTCGGCCTTGTGTTCGTAGAATAGAGGGTTAGGGTAAAGCTTCGGGTAAGGCTTTCATTTTGGGTCAGAATCGAGTGCTTTCTGGCTTAGGGTTAGTGTTGAAATTGACGAGTTAGTGTTAGGGTTAGAATCGAGCTCATTTGTGGTTAGACTTCTGGTAAGAATTCATTAGGGGTAGGGTTAGGCTTAGGGGTTCTATTCCTAGAATCGAGGTTTGGAGTTAGGGTGAAGGTCAGAATTGCATTGTGGGTCAGAATCGCGTGCATTTTGTCTTAGGGTTTGTGTTGAAATCAACGAGTTAGTGTTCGGTTGAGAATCGAGCACATTTAGAGTTAGAGTTATGGTTAGAATTCAGTGCATTTAGGGTTAGGTTCAGGGTTAGTGTTAGGATTAAGGTTAGGGTTAAAGTGCATTTGGGGTTAGGGGTAGGAGTAGGGTTACGATTATGGTTTGGGTTTTTGTTCATAGAATCAAGGTTATTGGTTAAGCTTAGGGTCACGATTGCATTTTGGTTCAGAATGGAGTGCATTTAGGCTAAGGGTTAGTGTTGAAATAGATAAGTTAGTGTTAGGGTTAGAATCGATCACATTTCGAGTTAGAGTTATGGTTAGATTTCAGTGCATTTAGGGTTAGGGTTAGGGTTAGGGTTAGGTTTCGGTTCAGCGTTTGAATCGAGTGCATTTAAGGATAGTGTCAGGGTTAGAGTCAGGTTTAGTGTTAGCTTTCGTAGAATCGAGGGTTAGGGTTACGGTTAGGGTTAGGGTTAGTGTGCATTTAGTTATAGGGGTAGGAATAGGGTTAGGATTAGTGTTAGGGTTAGGGTTTTGGTTAATGTTCATTTAGGCATAGGGGTAGGAGTAGGCTTTGGATTAGTGTCAGCGTTTGTGTTCGTAGAATCGAGTTTTAAGATTCAACTTAGGGTCAGGATTGCTTTTTGGGTCAGAATCGAGTGCATTTTGTTTTAGGGTTTGTGTTAAAATCGACGAGTTAATGTTCGGGTCAGAAGGGAGCACATTTAGGGTTAGAGTTATGGTTAGAATTCAGTGCATTTAGGGTTAGGGTAGGGTTACAGTTAGGGTTAGGATTAAGGTTGGGGCTGGAGTGCATTTGGGGCTAGGGTTAGGAGTAGGGTTACGATTTTGGTTTGGGTTTTTGTTCATAGAATCCAGATTTATTTTTAAGCTTAGGGTCAGGATTGCATTTTGGGTCAGAATCGAGTGCATTCAGGCTTAGGGTTAGTGTTGAAATTGACGAGTTAGTGTTAGGGTTAGAATCGAGCTCATTTAGGGTTAAAGTTATGGTTAGAATTCGTTAGGGGTAGGGTTACGGTTACGGGTTCTGTTCCTAGAATCGAGGTTTAGAGTTAGGCTGAAGGTCAGAATTGCATTGTGGGTCAGAATCGCGTGCATTTTGTCTTAGCGTTTGTGTTGAAATCAACGACTTAGTGTTCGGGTGAGAATCGAGCATATTTCGAGTTAGAGTTATGGGTAGAATTCAGTGCATTTAGGGTTAGGCTCAGGGTTAGTGTTAGGATTAAGGTTAGGGTTAGAGTGCATTTGGGGTTAGGGGTGGGAGTAGGGTTAAGATTAGGGTTTGGGTTTTTGTTTATAGAATCAAGGTATATGGTTAAGCGTAGGGTCAGGATTGCATTTTGGTTCAGAATGGAGTGCATTTAAGTTAAGGGTTAGTGTTGAAATAGATGACTTAGTGTTAGGGTTAGAATCGATCACATTTCGAGTTAGCGTTATGGTTAGAATTCAGTGCTTTTAAGGTTGGGTTAGGGTTAGTGTTAGGTTTAGGTTCAGCGTTGGAATCGAGTGCATTTAAGGATAGTGTCAGGGTTAGAGTTAGGTTTAGTGTTAGCTTTCGTAGAATCGAGTGTTACGGTTAGGGTTAGGGTTAGAGTGCATTTAGTTATAGCGGTAGGAGTAGGGTTAGTATTAGGGTTCGGCCTTGTGTTCGTAGAATAGAGGGTTAGGGTAAAGCTTCGGGTAAGGCTTTCATTTTGGGTCAGAATCGAGTGCTTTCTGGCTTAGGGTTAGTGTTGAAATTGACGAGTTAGTGTTAGGGTTAGAATCGAGCTCATTTGTGGTTAGACTTCTGGTAAGAATTCATTAGGGGTAGGGTTAGGCTTAGGGGTTCTATTCCTAGAATCGAGGTTTGGAGTTAGGGTGAAGGTCAGAATTGCATTGTGGGTCAGAATCGCGTGCATTTTGTCTTAGGGTTTGTGTTGAAATCAACGAGTTAGTGTTCGGTTGAGAATCGAGCACATTTAGAGTTAGAGTTATGGTTAGAATTCAGTGCATTTAGGGTTAGGTTCAGGGTTAGTGTCAGGATTAAGGTTAGGGTTAAAGTGCATTTGGGGTTAGGGGTAGGAGTAGGGTTACGATTATGGTTTGGGTTTTTGTTCATAGAATCAAGGTTATTGGTTAAGCTTAGGGTCACGATTGCATTTTGGTTCAGAATGGAGTGCATTTAGGCTAAGGGTTAGTGTTGAAATAGATAAGTTAGTGTTAGGGTTAGAATCGATCACATTTCGAGTTAGAGTTATGGTTAGATTTCAGTGCATTTAGGGTTAGGGTTAGGGTTAGTGTTAGGTTTCGGTTCAGCGTTTGAATCGAGTGCATTTAAGGATAGTGTCAGGGTTAGAGTCAGGTTTAGTGTTAGCTTTCGTAGAATCGAGGGTTAGGGTTACGGTTAGGGTTAGGGTTAGTGTGCATTTAGTTATAGGGGTAGGAATAGGGTTAGGATTAGTGTTAGGGTTAGGGTTTTGGTTAATGTTCATTTAGGCATAGGGGTAGGAGTAGGCTTTGGATTAGTGTCAGCGTTTGTGTTCGTAGAATCGAGTTTTAAGATTCAACTTAGGGTCAGGATTGCTTTTTGGGTCAGAATCGAGTGCATTTTGTTTTAGGGTTTGTGTTAAAATCGACGAGTTAATGTTCGGGTCAGAAGGGAGCACATTTAGGGTTAGAGTTATGGTTAGAATTCAGTGCATTTAGGGTTAGGGTAGGGTTACAGTTAGGGTTAGGATTAAGGTTGGGGCTGGAGTGCATTTGGGGCTAGGGTTAGGAGTAGGGTTACGATTTTGGTTTGGGTTTTTGTTCATAGAATCCAGATTTATTTTTAAGCTTAGGGTCAGGATTGCATTTTGGGTCAGAATCGAGTGCATTCAGGCTTAGGGTTAGTGTTGAAATTGACGAGTTAGTGTTAGGGTTAGAATCGAGCTCATTTAGGGTTAAAGTTATGGTTAGAATTCGTTAGGGGTAGGGTTACGGTTACGGGTTCTGTTCCTAGAATCGAGGTTTAGAGTTAGGCTGAAGGTCAGAATTGCATTGTGGGTCAGAATCGCGTGCATTTTGTCTTAGCGTTTGTGTTGAAATCAACGACTTAGTGTTCGGGTGAGAATCGAGCATATTTCGAGTTAGAGTTATGGGTAGAATTCAGTGCATTTAGGGTTAGGCTCAGGGTTAGTGTTAGGATTAAGGTTAGGGTTAGAGTGCATTTGGGGTTAGGGGTGGGAGTAGGGTTAAGATTAGGGTTTGGGTTTTTGTTTATAGAATCAAGGTATATGGTTAAGCGTAGGGTCAGGATTGCATTTTGGTTCAGAATGGAGTGCATTTAAGTTAAGGGTTAGTGTTGAAATAGATGACTTAGTGTTAGGGTTAGAATCGATCACATTTCGAGTTAGCGTTATGGTTAGAATTCAGTGCTTTTAAGGTTGGGTTAGGGTTAGTGTTAGGTTTAGGTTCAGCGTTGGAATCGAGTGCATTTAAGGATAGTGTCAGGGTTAGAGTTAGGTTTAGTGTTAGCTTTCGTAGAATCGAGTGTTACGGTTAGGGTTAGGGTTAGAGTGCATTTAGTTATAGCGGTAGGAGTAGGGTTAGTATTAGGGTTCGGGCTTGTGTTCGTAGAATAGAGGGTTAGGGTAAAGCTTCGGGTAAGGCTTTCATTTTGGGTCAGAATCGAGTGCTTTCTGGCTTAGGGTTAGTGTTGAAATTGACGAGTTAGTGTTAGGGTTAGAATCGAGCTCATTTGTGGTTAGACTTCTGGTAAGAATTCATTAGGGGTAGGGTTAGGCTTAGGGGTTCTATTCCTAGAATCGAGGTTTGGAGTTAGGGTGAAGGTCAGAATTGCATTGTGGGTCAGAATCGCGTGCATTTTGTCTTAGGGTTTGTGTTGAAATCAACGAGTTAGTGTTCGGTTGAGAATCGAGCACATTTAGAGTTAGAGTTATGGTTAGAATTCAGTGCATTTAGGGTTAGGTTCAGGGTTAGTGTCAGGATTAAGGTTAGGGTTAAAGTGCATTTGGGGTTAGGGGTAGGAGTAGGGTTACGATTATGGTTTGGGTTTTTGTTCATAGAATCAAGGTTATTGGTTAAGCTTAGGGTCACGATTGCATTTTGGTTCAGAATGGAGTGCATTTAGGCTAAGGGTTAGTGTTGAAATAGATAAGTTAGTGTTAGGGTTAGAATCGATCACATTTCGAGTTAGAGTTATGGTTAGATTTCAGTGCATTTAGGGTTAGGGTTAGGGTTAGTGTTAGGTTTCGGTTCAGCGTTTGAATCGAGTGCATTTAAGGATAGTGTCAGGGTTAGAGTCAGGTTTAGTGTTAGCTTTCGTAGAATCGAGGGTTAGGGTTACGGTTAGGGTTAGGGTTAGTGTGCATTTAGTTATAGGGGTAGGAATAGGGTTAGGATTAGTGTTAGGGTTAGGGTTTTGGTTAATGTTCATTTAGGCATAGGGGTAGGAGTAGGCTTTGGATTAGTGTCAGCGTTTGTGTTCGTAGAATCGAGTTTTAAGATTCAACTTAGGGTCAGGATTGCTTTTTGGGTCAGAATCGAGTGCATTTTGTTTTAGGGTTTGTGTTAAAATCGACGAGTTAATGTTCGGGTCAGAAGGGAGCACATTTAGGGTTAGAGTTATGGTTAGAATTCAGTGCATTTAGGGTTAGGGTAGGGTTACAGTTAGGGTTAGGATTAAGGTTGGGGCTGGAGTGCATTTGGGGCTAGGGTTAGGAGTAGGGTTACGATTTTGGTTTGGGTTTTTGTTCATAGAATCCAGATTTATTTTTAAGCTTAGGGTCAGGATTGCATTTTGGGTCAGAATCGAGTGCATTCAGGCTTAGGGTTAGTGTTGAAATTGACGAGTTAGTGTTAGGGTTAGAATCGAGCTCATTTAGGGTTCAAGTTATGGTTAGAATTCGTTAGGGGTAGGGTTACGGTTACGGGTTCTGTTCCTAGAATCGAGGTTTAGAGTTAGGCTGAAGGTCAGAATTGCATTGTGGGTCAGAATCGCGTGCATTTTGTCTTAGCGTTTGTGTTGAAATCAACGACTTAGTGTTCGGGTGAGAATCGAGCATATTTCGAGTTAGAGTTATGGGTAGAATTCAGTGCATTTAGGGTTAGGCTCAGGGTTAGTGTTAGGATTAAGGTTAGGGTTAGAGTGCATTTGGGGTTAGGGGTGGGAGTAGGGTTAAGATTAGGGTTTGGGTTTTTGTTTATAGAATCAAGGTATATGGTTAAGCGTAGGGTCAGGATTGCATTTTGGTTCAGAATGGAGTGCATTTAAGTTAAGGGTTAGTGTTGAAATAGATGACTTAGTGTTAGGGTTAGAATCGATCACATTTCGAGTTAGCGTTATGGTTAGAATTCAGTGCTTTTAAGGTTGGGTTAGGGTTAGTGTTAGGTTTAGGTTCAGCGTTGGAATCGAGTGCATTTAAGGATAGTGTCAGGGTTAGAGTTAGGTTTAGTGTTAGCTTTCGTAGAATCGAGTGTTACGGTTAGGGTTAGGGTTAGAGTGCATTTAGTTATAGCGGTAGGAGTAGGGTTAGTATTAGGGTTCGGCCTTGTGTTCGTAGAATAGAGGGTTAGGGTAAAGCTTCGGGTAAGGCTTTCATTTTGGGTCAGAATCGAGTGCTTTCTGGCTTAGGGTTAGTGTTGAAATTGACGAGTTAGTGTTAGGGTTAGAATCGAGCTCATTTGTGGTTAGACTTCTGGTAAGAATTCATTAGGGGTAGGGTTAGGCTTAGGGGTTCTATTCCTAGAATCGAGGTTTGGAGTTAGGGTGAAGGTCAGAATTGCATTGTGGGTCAGAATCGCGTGCATTTTGTCTTAGGGTTTGTGTTGAAATCAACGAGTTAGTGTTCGGTTGAGAATCGAGCACATTTAGAGTTAGAGTTATGGTTAGAATTCAGTGCATTTAGGGTTAGGTTCAGGGTTAGTGTTAGGATTAAGGTTAGGGTTAAAGTGCATTTGGGGTTAGGGGTAGGAGTAGGGTTACGATTATGGTTTGGGTTTTTGTTCATAGAATCAAGGTTATTGGTTAAGCTTAGGGTCACGATTGCATTTTGGTTCAGAATGGAGTGCATTTAGGCTAAGGGTTAGTGTTGAAATAGATAAGTTAGTGTTAGGGTTAGAATCGATCACATTTCGAGTTAGAGTTATGGTTAGATTTCAGTGCATTTAGGGTTAGGGTTAGGGTTAGGGTTAGGTTTCGGTTCAGCGTTTGAATCGAGTGCATTTAAGGATAGTGTCAGGGTTAGAGTCAGGTTTAGTGTTAGCTTTCGTAGAATCGAGGGTTAGGGTTACGGTTAGGGTTAGGGTTAGTGTGCATTTAGTTATAGGGGTAGGAATAGGGTTAGGATTAGTGTTAGGGTTAGGGTTTTGGTTAATGTTCATTTAGGCATAGGGGTAGGAGTAGGCTTTGGATTAGTGTCAGCGTTTGTGTTCGTAGAATCGAGTTTTAAGATTCAACTTAGGGTCAGGATTGCTTTTTGGGTCAGAATCGAGTGCATTTTGTTTTAGGGTTTGTGTTAAAATCGACGAGTTAATGTTCGGGTCAGAAGGGAGCACATTTAGGGTTAGAGTTATGGTTAGAATTCAGTGCATTTAGGGTTAGGGTAGGGTTACAGTTAGGGTTAGGATTAAGGTTGGGGCTGGAGTGCATTTGGGGCTAGGGTTAGGAGTAGGGTTACGATTTTGGTTTGGGTTTTTGTTCATAGAATCCAGATTTATTTTTAAGCTTAGGGTCAGGATTGCATTTTGGGTCAGAATCGAGTGCATTCAGGCTTAGGGTTAGTGTTGAAATTGACGAGTTAGTGTTAGGGTTAGAATCGAGCTCATTTAGGGTTAAAGTTATGGTTAGAATTCGTTAGGGGTAGGGTTACGGTTACGGGTTCTGTTCCTAGAATCGAGGTTTAGAGTTAGGCTGAAGGTCAGAATTGCATTGTGGGTCAGAATCGCGTGCATTTTGTCTTAGCGTTTGTGTTGAAATCAACGACTTAGTGTTCGGGTGAGAATCGAGCATATTTCGAGTTAGAGTTATGGGTAGAATTCAGTGCATTTAGGGTTAGGCTCAGGGTTAGTGTTAGGATTAAGGTTAGGGTTAGAGTGCATTTGGGGTTAGGGGTGGGAGTAGGGTTAAGATTAGGGTTTGGGTTTTTGTTTATAGAATCAAGGTATATGGTTAAGCGTAGGGTCAGGATTGCATTTTGGTTCAGAATGGAGTGCATTTAAGTTAAGGGTTAGTGTTGAAATAGATGACTTAGTGTTAGGGTTAGAATCGATCACATTTCGAGTTAGCGTTATGGTTAGAATTCAGTGCTTTTAAGGTTGGGTTAGGGTTAGTGTTAGGTTTAGGTTCAGCGTTGGAATCGAGTGCATTTAAGGATAGTGTCAGGGTTAGAGTTAGGTTTAGTGTTAGCTTTCGTAGAATCGAGTGTTACGGTTAGGGTTAGGGTTAGAGTGCATTTAGTTATAGCGGTAGGAGTAGGGTTAGTATTAGGGTTCGGGCTTGTGTTCGTAGAATAGAGGGTTAGGGTAAAGCTTCGGGTAAGGCTTTCATTTTGGGTCAGAATCGAGTGCTTTCTGGCTTAGGGTTAGTGTTGAAATTGACGAGTTAGTGTTAGGGTTAGAATCGAGCTCATTTGTGGTTAGACTTCTGGTAAGAATTCATTAGGGGTAGGGTTAGGCTTAGGGGTTCTATTCCTAGAATCGAGGTTTGGAGTTAGGGTGAAGGTCAGAATTGCATTGTGGGTCAGAATCGCGTGCATTTTGTCTTAGGGTTTGTGTTGAAATCAACGAGTTAGTGTTCGGTTGAGAATCGAGCACATTTAGAGTTAGAGTTATGGTTAGAATTCAGTGCATTTAGGGTTAGGTTCAGGGTTAGTGTCAGGATTAAGGTTAGGGTTAAAGTGCATTTGGGGTTAGGGGTAGGAGTAGGGTTACGATTATGGTTTGGGTTTTTGTTCATAGAATCAAGGTTATTGGTTAAGCTTAGGGTCACGATTGCATTTTGGTTCAGAATGGAGTGCATTTAGGCTAAGGGTTAGTGTTGAAATAGATAAGTTAGTGTTAGGGTTAGAATCGATCACATTTCGAGTTAGAGTTATGGTTAGATTTCAGTGCATTTAGGGTTAGGGTTAGGGTTAGTGTTAGGTTTCGGTTCAGCGTTTGAATCGAGTGCATTTAAGGATAGTGTCAGGGTTAGAGTCAGGTTTAGTGTTAGCTTTCGTAGAATCGAGGGTTAGGGTTACGGTTAGGGTTAGGGTTAGTGTGCATTTAGTTATAGGGGTAGGAATAGGGTTAGGATTAGTGTTAGGGTTAGGGTTTTGGTTAATGTTCATTTAGGCATAGGGGTAGGAGTAGGCTTTGGATTAGTGTCAGCGTTTGTGTTCGTAGAATCGAGTTTTAAGATTCAACTTAGGGTCAGGATTGCTTTTTGGGTCAGAATCGAGTGCATTTTGTTTTAGGGTTTGTGTTAAAATCGACGAGTTAATGTTCGGGTCAGAAGGGAGCACATTTAGGGTTAGAGTTATGGTTAGAATTCAGTGCATTTAGGGTTAGGGTAGGGTTACAGTTAGGGTTAGGATTAAGGTTGGGGCTGGAGTGCATTTGGGGCTAGGGTTAGGAGTAGGGTTACGATTTTGGTTTGGGTTTTTGTTCATAGAATCCAGATTTATTTTTAAGCTTAGGGTCAGGATTGCATTTTGGGTCAGAATCGAGTGCATTCAGGCTTAGGGTTAGTGTTGAAATTGACGAGTTAGTGTTAGGGTTAGAATCGAGCTCATTTAGGGTTAAAGTTATGGTTAGAATTCGTTAGGGGTAGGGTTACGGTTACGGGTTCTGTTCCTAGAATCGAGGTTTAGAGTTAGGCTGAAGGTCAGAATTGCATTGTGGGTCAGAATCGCGTGCATTTTGTCTTAGCGTTTGTGTTGAAATCAACGACTTAGTGTTCGGGTGAGAATCGAGCATATTTCGAGTTAGAGTTATGGGTAGAATTCAGTGCATTTAGGGTTAGGCTCAGGGTTAGTGTTAGGATTAAGGTTAGGGTTAGAGTGCATTTGGGGTTAGGGGTGGGAGTAGGGTTAAGATTAGGGTTTGGGTTTTTGTTTATAGAATCAAGGTATATGGTTAAGCGTAGGGTCAGGATTGCATTTTGGTTCAGAATGGAGTGCATTTAAGTTAAGGGTTAGTGTTGAAATAGATGACTTAGTGTTAGGGTTAGAATCGATCACATTTCGAGTTAGCGTTATGGTTAGAATTCAGTGCTTTTAAGGTTGGGTTAGGGTTAGTGTTAGGTTTAGGTTCAGCGTTGGAATCGAGTGCATTTAAGGATAGTGTCAGGGTTAGAGTTAGGTTTAGTGTTAGCTTTCGTAGAATCGAGTGTTACGGTTAGGGTTAGGGTTAGAGTGCATTTAGTTATAGCGGTAGGAGTAGGGTTAGTATTAGGGTTCGGGCTTGTGTTCGTAGAATAGAGGGTTAGGGTAAAGCTTCGGGTAAGGCTTTCATTTTGGGTCAGAATCGAGTGCTTTCTGGCTTAGGGTTAGTGTTGAAATTGACGAGTTAGTGTTAGGGTTAGAATCGAGCTCATTTGTGGTTAGACTTCTGGTAAGAATTCATTAGGGGTAGGGTTAGGCTTAGGGGTTCTATTCCTAGAATCGAGGTTTGGAGTTAGGGTGAAGGTCAGAATTGCATTGTGGGTCAGAATCGCGTGCATTTTGTCTTAGGGTTTGTGTTGAAATCAACGAGTTAGTGTTCGGTTGAGAATCGAGCACATTTAGAGTTAGAGTTATGGTTAGAATTCAGTGCATTTAGGGTTAGGTTCAGGGTTAGTGTTAGGATTAAGGTTAGGGTTAAAGTGCATTTGGGGTTAGGGGTAGGAGTAGGGTTACGATTATGGTTTGGGTTTTTGTTCATAGAATCAAGGTTATTGGTTAAGCTTAGGGTCACGATTGCATTTTGGTTCAGAATGGAGTGCATTTAGGCTAAGGGTTAGTGTTGAAATAGATAAGTTAGTGTTAGGGTTAGAATCGATCACATTTCGAGTTAGAGTTATGGTTAGATTTCAGTGCATTTAGGGTTAGGGTTAGGGTTAGTGTTAGGTTTCGGTTCAGCGTTTGAATCGAGTGCATTTAAGGATAGTGTCAGGGTTAGAGTCAGGTTTAGTGTTAGCTTTCGTAGAATCGAGGGTTAGGGTTACGGTTAGGGTTAGGGTTAGTGTGCATTTAGTTATAGGGGTAGGAATAGGGTTAGGATTAGTGTTAGGGTTAGGGTTTTGGTTAATGTTCATTTAGGCATAGGGGTAGGAGTAGGCTTTGGATTAGTGTCAGCGTTTGTGTTCGTAGAATCGAGTTTTAAGATTCAACTTAGGGTCAGGATTGCTTTTTGGGTCAGAATCGAGTGCATTTTGTTTTAGGGTTTGTGTTAAAATCGACGAGTTAATGTTCGGGTCAGAAGGGAGCACATTTAGGGTTAGAGTTATGGTTAGAATTCAGTGCATTTAGGGTTAGGGTAGGGTTACAGTTAGGGTTAGGATTAAGGTTGGGGCTGGAGTGCATTTGGGGCTAGGGTTAGGAGTAGGGTTACGATTTTGGTTTGGGTTTTTGTTCATAGAATCCAGATTTATTTTTAAGCTTAGGGTCAGGATTGCATTTTGGGTCAGAATCGAGTGCATTCAGGCTTAGGGTTAGTGTTGAAATTGACGAGTTAGTGTTAGGGTTAGAATCGAGCTCATTTAGGGTTAAAGTTATGGTTAGAATTCGTTAGGAGTAGGGTTACGGTTACGGGTTCTGTTCCTAGAATCGAGGTTTAGAGTTAGGCTGAAGGTCAGAATTGCATTGTGGGTCAGAATCGCGTGCATTTTGTCTTAGCGTTTCTGTTGAAATCAACGACTTAGTGTTCGGGTGAGAATCGAGCATATTTCGAGTTAGAGTTATGGGTAGAATTCAGTGCATTTAGGGTTAGGCTCAGGGTTAGTGTTAGGATTAAGGTTAGGGTTAGAGTGCATTTGGGGTTAGGGGTGGGAGTAGGGTTAAGATTAGGGTTTGGGTTTTTGTTTATAGAATCAAGGTATATGGTTAAGCGTAGGGTCAGGATTGCATTTTGGTTCAGAATGGAGTGCATTTAAGTTAAGGGTTAGTGTTGAAATAGATGACTTAGTGTTAGGGTTAGAATCGATCACATTTCGAGTTAGCGTTATGGTTAGAATTCAGTGCTTTTAAGGTTGGGTTAGGGTTAGTGTTAGGTTTAGGTTCAGCGTTGGAATCGAGTGCATTTAAGGATAGTGTCAGGGTTAGAGTTAGGTTTAGTGTTAGCTTTCGTAGAATCGAGTGTTACGGTTAGGGTTAGGGTTAGAGTGCATTTAGTTATAGCGGCAGGAGTAGGGTTAGTATTAGGGTTCGGGCTTGTGTTCGTAGAATAGAGGGTTAGGGTAAAGCTTCGGGTAAGGCTTTCATTTTGGGTCAGAATCGAGTGCTTTCTGGCTTAGGGTTAGTGTTGAAATTGACGAGTTAGTGTTAGGGTTAGAATCGAGCTCATTTGTGGTTAGACTTCTGGTAAGAATTCATTAGGGGTAGGGTTAGGCTTAGGGGTTCTATTCCTAGAATCGAGGTTTGGAGTTAGGGTGAAGGTCAGAATTGCATTGTGGGTCAGAATCGCGTGCATTTTGTCTTAGGGTTTGTGTTGAAATCAACGAGTTAGTGTTCGGTTGAGAATCGAGCACATTTAGAGTTAGAGTTATGGTTAGAATTCAGTGCATTTAGGGTTAGGTTCAGGGTTAGTGTCAGGATTAAGGTTAGGGTTAAAGTGCATTTGGGGTTAGGGGTAGGAGTAGGGTTACGATTATGGTTTGGGTTTTTGTTCATAGAATCAAGGTTATTGGTTAAGCTTAGGGTCACGATTGCATTTTGGTTCAGAATGGAGTGCATTTAGGCTAAGGGTTAGTGTTGAAATAGATAAGTTAGTGTTAGGGTTAGAATCGATCACATTTCGAGTTAGAGTTATGGTTAGATTTCAGTGCATTTAGGGTTAGGGTTAGGGTTAGTGTTAGGTTTCGGTTCAGCGTTTGAATCGAGTGCATTTAAGGATAGTGTCAGGGTTAGAGTCAGGTTTAGTGTTAGCTTTCGTAGAATCGAGGGTTAGGGTTACGGTTAGGGTTAGGGTTAGTGTGCATTTAGTTATAGGGGTAGGAATAGGGTTAGGATTAGTGTTAGGGTTAGGGTTTTGGTTAATGTTCATTTAGGCATAGGGGTAGGAGTAGGCTTTGGATTAGTGTCAGCGTTTGTGTTCGTAGAATCGAGTTTTAAGATTCAACTTAGGGTCAGGATTGCTTTTTGGGTCAGAATCGAGTGCATTTTGTTTTAGGGTTTGTGTTAAAATCGACGAGTTAATGTTCGGGTCAGAAGGGAGCACATTTAGGGTTAGAGTTATGG
The DNA here is from genome assembly GCF_028372415.1 of Notamacropus eugenii. Taxonomy (NCBI): domain Eukaryota; kingdom Metazoa; phylum Chordata; class Mammalia; order Diprotodontia; family Macropodidae; genus Notamacropus; species Notamacropus eugenii. The sequence continues at coordinate 150,255 of NW_027325133.1, forward strand.
TTAGAATTCAGTGCATTTAGGGTTAGGGTAGGGTTACAGTTAGGGTTAGGATTAAGGTTGGGGCTGGAGTGCATTTGGGGCTAGGGTTAGGAGTAGGGTTACGATTTTGGTTTGGGTTTTTGTTCATAGAATCCAGATTTATTTTTAAGCTTAGGGTCAGGATTGCATTTTGGGTCAGAATCGAGTGCATTCAGGCTTAGGGTTAGTGTTGAAATTGACGAGTTAGTGTTAGGGTTAGAATCGAGCTCATTTAGGGTTAAAGTTATGGTTAGAATTCGTTAGGGGTAGGGTTACGGTTACGGGTTCTGTTCCTAGAATCGAGGTTTAGAGTTAGGCTGAAGGTCAGAATTGCATTGTGGGTCAGAATCGCGTGCATTTTGTCTTAGCGTTTGTGTTGAAATCAACGACTTAGTGTTCGGGTGAGAATCGAGCATATTTCGAGTTAGAGTTATGGGTAGAATTCAGTGCATTTAGGGTTAGGCTCAGGGTTAGTGTTAGGATTAAGGTTAGGGTTAGAGTGCATTTGGGGTTAGGGGTGGGAGTAGGGTTAAGATTAGGGTTTGGGTTTTTGTTTATAGAATCAAGGTATATGGTTAAGCGTAGGGTCAGGATTGCATTTTGGTTCAGAATGGAGTGCATTTAAGTTAAGGGTTAGTGTTGAAATAGATGACTTAGTGTTAGGGTTAGAATCGATCACATTTCGAGTTAGCATTATGGTTAGAATTCAGTGCTTTTAAGGTTGGGTTAGGGTTAGTGTTAGGTTTAGGTTCAGCGTTGGAATCGAGTGCATTTAAGGATAGTGTCAGGGTTAGAGTTAGGTTTAGTGTTAGCTTTCGTAGAATCGAGTGTTACGGTTAGGGTTAGGGTTAGAGTGCATTTAGTTATAGCGGTAGGAGTAGGGTTAGTATTAGGGTTCGGGCTTGTGTTCGTAGAATAGAGGGTTAGGGTAAAGCTTCGGGTAAGGCTTTCATTTTGGGTCAGAATCGAGTGCTTTCTGGCTTAGGGTTAGTGTTGAAATTGACGAGTTAGTGTTAGGGTTAGAATCGAGCTCATTTGTGGTTAGACTTCTGGTAAGAATTCATTAGGGGTAGGGTTAGGCTTAGGGGTTCTATTCCTAGAATCGAGGTTTGGAGTTAGGGTGAAGGTCAGAATTGCATTGTGGGTCAGAATCGCGTGCATTTTGTCTTAGGGTTTGTGTTGAAATCAACGAGTTAGTGTTCGGTTGAGAATCGAGCACATTTAGAGTTAGAGTTATGGTTAGAATTCAGTGCATTTAGGGTTAGGTTCAGGGTTAGTGTTAGGATTAAGGTTAGGGTTAAAGTGCATTTGGGGTTAGGGGTAGGAGTAGGGTTACGATTATGGTTTGGGTTTTTGTTCATAGAATCAAGGTTATTGGTTAAGCTTAGGGTCACGATTGCATTTTGGTTCAGAATGGAGTGCATTTAGGCTAAGGGTTAGTGTTGAAATAGATAAGTTAGTGTTAGGGTTAGAATCGATCACATTTCGAGTTAGAGTTATGGTTAGATTTCAGTGCATTTAGGGTTAGGGTTAGGGTTAGTGTTAGGTTTCGGTTCAGCGTTTGAATCGAGTGCATTTAAGGATAGTGTCAGGGTTAGAGTCAGGTTTAGTGTTAGCTTTCGTAGAATCGAGGGTTAGGGTTACGGTTAGGGTTAGGGTTAGTGTGCATTTAGTTATAGGGGTAGGAATAGGGTTAGGATTAGTGTTAGGGTTAGGGTTTTGGTTAATGTTCATTTAGGCATAGGGGTAGGAGTAGGCTTTGGATTAGTGTCAGCGTTTGTGTTCGTAGAATCGAGTTTTAAGATTCAACTTAGGGTCAGGATTGCTTTTTGGGTCAGAATCGAGTGCATTTTGTTTTAGGGTTTGTGTTAAAATCGACGAGTTAATGTTCGGGTCAGAAGGGAGCACATTTAGGGTTAGAGTTATGGTTAGAATTCAGTGCATTTAGGGTTAGGGTAGGGTTACAGTTAGGGTTAGGATTAAGGTTGGGGCTGGAGTGCATTTGGGGCTAGGGTTAGGAGTAGGGTTACGATTTTGGTTTGGGTTTTTGTTCATAGAATCCAGATTTATTTTTAAGCTTAGGGTCAGGATTGCATTTTGGGTCAGAATCGAGTGCATTCAGGCTTAGGGTTAGTGTTGAAATTGACGAGTTAGTGTTAGGGTTAGAATCGAGCTCATTTAGGGTTAAAGTTATGGTTAGAATTCGTTAGGAGTAGGGTTACGGTTACGGGTTCTGTTCCTAGAATCGAGGTTTAGAGTTAGGCTGAAGGTCAGAATTGCATTGTGGGTCAGAATCGCGTGCATTTTGTCTTAGCGTTTGTGTTGAAATCAACGACTTAGTGTTCGGGTGAGAATCGAGCATATTTCGAGTTAGAGTTATGGGTAGAATTCAGTGCATTTAGGGTTAGGCTCAGGGTTAGTGTTAGGATTAAGGTTAGGGTTAGAGTGCATTTGGGGTTAGGGGTGGGAGTAGGGTTAAGATTAGGGTTTGGGTTTTTGTTTATAGAATCAAGGTATATGGTTAAGCGTAGGGTCAGGATTGCATTTTGGTTCAGAATGGAGTGCATTTAAGTTAAGGGTTAGTGTTGAAATAGATGACTTAGTGTTAGGGTTAGAATCGATCACATTTCGAGTTAGCGTTATGGTTAGAATTCAGTGCTTTTAAGGTTGGGTTAGGGTTAGTGTTAGGTTTAGGTTCAGCGTTGGAATCGAGTGCATTTAAGGATAGTGTCAGGGTTAGAGTTAGGTTTAGTGTTAGCTTTCGTAGAATCGAGTGTTACGGTTAGGGTTAGGGTTAGAGTGCATTTAGTTATAGCGGCAGGAGTAGGGTTAGTATTAGGGTTCGGGCTTGTGTTCGTAGAATAGAGGGTTAGGGTAAAGCTTCGGGTAAGGCTTTCATTTTGGGTCAGAATCGAGTGCTTTCTGGCTTAGGGTTAGTGTTGAAATTGACGAGTTAGTGTTAGGGTTAGAATCGAGCTCATTTGTGGTTAGACTTCTGGTAAGAATTCATTAGGGGTAGGGTTAGGCTTAGGGGTTCTATTCCTAGAATCGAGGTTTGGAGTTAGGGTGAAGGTCAGAATTGCATTGTGGGTCAGAATCGCGTGCATTTTGTCTTAGGGTTTGTGTTGAAATCAACGAGTTAGTGTTCGGTTGAGAATCGAGCACATTTAGAGTTAGAGTTATGGTTAGAATTCAGTGCATTTAGGGTTAGGTTCAGGGTTAGTGTCAGGATTAAGGTTAGGGTTAAAGTGCATTTGGGGTTAGGGGTAGGAGTAGGGTTACGATTATGGTTTGGGTTTTTGTTCATAGAATCAAGGTTATTGGTTAAGCTTAGGGTCACGATTGCATTTTGGTTCAGAATGGAGTGCATTTAGGCTAAGGGTTAGTGTTGAAATAGATAAGTTAGTGTTAGGGTTAGAATCGATCACATTTCGAGTTAGAGTTATGGTTAGATTTCAGTGCATTTAGGGTTAGGGTTAGGGTTAGTGTTAGGTTTCGGTTCAGCGTTTGAATCGAGTGCATTTAAGGATAGTGTCAGGGTTAGAGTCAGGTTTAGTGTTAGCTTTCGTAGAATCGAGGGTTAGGGTTACGGTTAGGGTTAGGGTTAGTGTGCATTTAGTTATAGGGGTAGGAATAGGGTTAGGATTAGTGTTAGGGTTAGGGTTTTGGTTAATGTTCATTTAGGCATAGGGGTAGGAGTAGGCTTTGGATTAGTGTCAGCGTTTGTGTTCGTAGAATCGAGTTTTAAGATTCAACTTAGGGTCAGGATTGCTTTTTGGGTCAGAATCGAGTGCATTTTGTTTTAGGGTTTGTGTTAAAATCGACGAGTTAATGTTCGGGTCAGAAGGGAGCACATTTAGGGTTAGAGTTATGGTTAGAATTCAGTGCATTTAGGGTTAGGGTAGGGTTACAGTTAGGGTTAGGATTAAGGTTGGGGCTGGAGTGCATTTGGGGCTAGGGTTAGGAGTAGGGTTACGATTTTGGTTTGGTTTTTGTTCATAGAATCCAGATTTATTTTTAAGCTTAGGGTCAGGATTGCATTTTGGGTCAGAATCGAGTGCATTCAGGCTTAGGGTTAGTGTTGAAATTGACGAGTTAGTGTTAGGGTTAGAATCGAGCTCATTTAGGGTTAAAGTTATGGTTAGAATTCGTTAGGGGTAGGGTTACGGTTACGGGTTCTGTTCCTAGAATCGAGGTTTAGAGTTAGGCTGAAGGTCAGAATTGCATTGTGGGTCAGAATCGCGTGCATTTTGTCTTAGCGTTTGTGTTGAAATCAACGACTTAGTGTTCGGGTGAGAATCGAGCATATTTCGAGTAGAGTTATGGGTAGAATTCAGTGCATTTAGGGTTAGGCTCAGGGTTAGTGTTAGGATTAAGGTTAGGGTTAGAGTGCATTTGGGGTTAGGGGTGGGAGTAGGGTTAAGATTAGGGTTTGGGTTTTTGTTTATAGAATCAAGGTATATGGTTAAGCGTAGGGTCAGGATTGCATTTTGGTTCAGAATGGAGTGCATTTAAGTTAAGGGTTAGTGTTGAAATAGATGACTTAGTGTTAGGGTTAGAATCGATCACATTTCGAGTTAGCGTTATGGTTAGAATTCAGTGCTTTTAAGGTTGGGTTAGGGTTAGTGTTAGGTTTAGGTTCAGCGTTGGAATCGAGTGCATTAAGGATAGTGTCAGGGTTAGAGTTAGGTTAGTGTTAGCTTTCGTAGAATCGAGTGTTACGGTTAGGGTTAGGGTTAGAGTGCATTTAGTTATAGCGGTAGGAGTAGGGTTAGTATTAGGGTTCGGGCTTGTGTTCGTAGAATAGAGGGTTAGGGTAAAGCTTCGGGTAAGGCTTTCATTTTGGGTCAGAATCGAGTGCTTTCTGGCTTAGGGTTAGTGTTGAAATTGACGAGTTAGTGTTAGGGTTAGAATCGAGCTCATTTGTGGTTAGACTTCTGGTAAGAATTCATTAGGGGTAGGGTTAGGCTTAGGGGTTCTATTCCTAGAATCGAGGTTTGGAGTTAGGGTGAAGGTCAGAATTGCATTGTGGGGTCAGAATCGCGTGCATTTTGTCTTAGGGTTTGTGGTTGAAATCAACGAGTTAGTGTTCGGTTGAGAATCGAGCACATTTAGAGTTAGAGTTATGGTTAGAATTCAGTGCATTTAGGGTTAGGTTCAGGGTTAGTGTCAGGATTAAGGTTAGGGTTAAAGTGCATTTGGGGTTAGGGGTAGGAGTAGGGTTACGATTATGGTTTGGGTTTTTGTTCATAGAATCAAGGTTATTGGTTAAGCTTAGGGTCACGATTGCATTTTGGTTCAGAATGGAGTGCATTTAGGCTAAGGGTTAGTGTTGAAATAGATAAGTTAGTGTTAGGGTTAGAATCGATCACATTTCGAGTTAGAGTTATGGTTAGATTTCAGTGCATTTAGGGTTAGGGTTAGGGTTAGTGTTAGGTTTCGGTTCAGCGTTTGAATCGAGTGCATTTAAGGATAGTGTCAGGGTTAGAGTCAGGTTTAGTGTTAGCTTTCGTAGAATCGAGGGTTAGGGTTACGGTTAGGGTTAGGGTTAGTGTGCATTTAGTTATAGGGTAGGAATAGGGTTAGGATTAGTGTTAGGGTTAGGGTTTTGGTTAATGTTCATTTAGGCATAGGGGTAGGAGTAGGCTTTGGATTAGTGTCAGCGTTTGTGTTCGTAGAATCGAGTTTTAGATTCAACTTAGGGGTCAGGATTGCTTTTTGGGTCAGAATCGAGTGCATTTTGTTTTAGGGTTTGTGTTAAAATCGACGAGTTAATGTTCGGGTCAGAAGGGAGCACATTTAGGGTTAGAGTTATGGTTAGAATTCAGTGCATTTAGGGTTAGGGTAGGGTTACAGTTAGGGTTAGGATTAAGGTTGGGGCTGGAGTGCATTTGGGGCTAGGGTTAGGAGTAGGGTTACGATTTTGGTTTGGGTTTTTGTTCATAGAATCCAGATTTATTTTTAAGCTTAGGGTCAGGATTGCATTTTGGGTCAGAATCGAGTGCATTCAGGCTTAGGGTTAGTGTTTGAAATTGACGAGTTAGTGTTAGGGTTAGAATCGAGCTCATTTAGGGTTAAAGTTATGGTTAGAATTCGTTAGGAGTAGGGTTACGGTTACGGGTTCTGTTCCTAGAATCGAGGTTTAGAGTTAGGCTGAAGGTCAGAATTGCATTGTGGGTCAGAATCGCGTGCATTTTGTCTTAGCGTTTGTGTTGAAATCAACGACTTAGTGTTCGGGTGAGAATCGAGCATATTTCGAGTTAGAGTTATGGGTAGAATTCAGTGCATTTAGGGTTAGGCTCAGGGTTAGTGTTAGGATTAAGGTTAGGGTTAGAGTGCATTGGGGTTAGGGGTGGAGTAGGGTTAAGATTAGGGTTTGGGTTTTTGTTTATAGAATCAAGGTATATGGTTAAGCGTAGGGTCAGGATTGCATTTTGGTTCAGAATGGAGTGCATTTAAGTTAAGGGTTAGTGTTGAAATAGATGACTTAGTGTTAGGGTTAGAATCGATCACATTTCGAGTTAGCGTTATGGTTAGAATTCAGTGCTTTTAAGGTTGGGTTAGGGTTAGTGTTAGGTTTAGGTTCAGCGTTGGAATCGAGTGCATTTAAGGATAGTGTCAGGGTTAGAGTTAGGTTTAGTGTTAGCTTTCGTAGAATCGAGTGTTACGGTTAGGGTTAGGGTTAGAGTGCATTTAGTTATAGCGGCAGGAGTAGGGTTAGTATTAGGGTTCGGGCTTGTGTTCGTAGAATAGAGGGTTAGGGTAAAGCTTCGGGTAAGGCTTTCATTTTGGGTCAGAATCGAGTGCTTTCTGGCTTAGGGTTAGTGTTGAAATTGACGAGTTAGTGTTAGGGTTAGAATCGAGCTCATTTGTGGTTAGACTTCTGGTAAGAATTCATTAGGGGTAGGGTTAGGCTTAGGGGTTCTATTCCTAGAATCGAGGTTTGGAGTTAGGGTGAAGGTCAGATTTGCATTGTGGGTCAGAATCGCGTGCATTTTGTCTTAGAGTTTGTGTTGAAATCAACGAGTTAGTGTTCGGTTGAGAATCGAGCACATTTAGAGTTAGAGTTATGGTTAGAATTCAGTGCATTTAGGGTTAGGTTCAGGGTTAGTGTCAGGATTAAGGTTAGGGTTAAAGTGCATTTGGGGTTAGGGGTAGGAGTAGGGTTACGATTATGGTTTGGGTTTTTGTTCATAGAATCAAGTTTATTGGTTAAGCTTAGGGTCACGATTGCATTTTGGTTCAGAATGGAGTGCATTTAGGCTAAGGGTTAGTGTTGAAATAGATAAGTTAGTGTTAGGGTTAGAATCGATCACATTTCGAGTTGAGTTATGGTTAGATTTCAGTGCATTTAGGGTTAGGGTTAGGGTTAGTGTTAGGTTCGGGTTCAGCGTTTGATATCGAGTGCATTTAAGGATAGTGTCAGGGTTAGAGTCAGGTTTAGTGTTAGCTTTCGTAGAATCGAGGGTTAGGGTTACGGTTAGGGTTAGGGTTAGTGTGCATTTAGTTATAGGGGTAGGAATAGGGTTAGGATTAGTGTTAGGGTTAGGGTTTTGGTTAATGTTCATTTAGGCATAGGGGTAGGAGTAGGCTTTGGATTAGTGTCAGCGTTTGTGTTCGTAGAATCGAGTTTTAAGATTCAACTTAGGGTCAGGATTGCTTTTTGGGGTCAGAATCGAGTGCATTTTGTTTTAGGGTTTGTGTTAAAATCGACGAGTTAATGTTCGGGTCAGAAGGGAGCACATTTAGGGCTTAGGAGTTATGGGTTAGAATTCAGTGCATTTAGGGGTTAGGGTAGGGTTACAGTTAGGGTTAGGGATTAAGGTTGGGGCTGGAGTGCATTTGGGGCTAGGGGTTAGGAGTAGGGTTACGATTTTGTTTGGGTTTTTGTTCATAGAATCCAGATTTATTTTTTAAGCTTAGGGTCAGGATTGCATTTTGGGTCAGAATCGAGTGCATTTCAGGGCTTAGGGTTAGTGTTGAAATTGACGAGTTAGTGTTAGGGTTAGAATCGAGCTCATTTAGGGTTAAAGTTATGGTTAGAATTCGTTAGGGGTAGGGTTACGGTTACGGGTTCTGTTCCTAGAATCGAGGTTTAGAGTTAGGCTGAAGGTCAGAATTGCATTGTGGGTCAGAATCGCGTGCATTTTGTCTTAGCGTTTGTGTTGAAATCAACGACTTAGTGTTCGGGTGAGAATCGAGCATATTTCGAGTTAGAGTTATGGGTAGAATTCAGTGCATTTAGGGTTAGGCTCAGGGTTAGTGTTAGGATTAAGGTTAGGGTTAGAGTGCATTTGGGGTTAGGGGTGGGAGTAGGGTTAAGATTAGGGTTTGGGTTTTTGTTTATAGAATCAAGGTATATGGTTAAGCGTAGGGTCAGGATTGCATTTTGGTTCAGAATGGAGTGCATTTAAGTTAAGGGTTAGTGTTGAAATAGATGACTTAGTGTTAGGGTTAGAATCGATCACATTTCGAGTTAGCGTTATGGTTAGAATTCAGTGCTTTTAAGGTTGGGTTAGGGTTAGTGTTAGGTTAGGTTCAGCGTTGGAATCGAGTGCATTTACGGATAGTGTCAGGGTTAGAGTTAGGTTTAGTGTTAGCTTTCGTAGAATCGAGTGTTTACGGTTAGGGTTAGGGTTAGAGTGCATTTAGTTATAGCGGTAGGAGTAGGGTTAGTATTAGGGTTCGCCTTGTGTTCGTAGAATAGAGGGTTAGGGTAAAGCTTCGGGTAAGGCTTTCATTTTGGGTCAGAATCGAGTGCTTTCTGGCTTAGGGTTAGTGTTGAAATTGACGAGTTAGTGTTAGGGTTAGAATCGAGCTCATTTGTGGTTAGACTTCTGGTAAGAATTCATTAGGGTAGGGTTAGGCTTAGGGGTTCTATTCCTAGAATCGAGGTTTGGAGTTAGGGTGAAGGTCAGAATTGCATTGTGGGTCAGAATCGCGTGCATTTTGTCTTAGGGTTTGTGTTGAAATCAACGAGGTTAGTGTTCGGTTGAGAATCGAGCACATTTAGAGTTAGAGTTATGGTTAGAATTCAGGTGCATTTAGGGTTAGGTTCAGGGTTAGTGTCAGGATTAAGGTTAGGGTTAAAGTGCATTTGGGGTAAGGGGTAGGAGTAGGGGTTACGATTATGGTTTGGGTTTTTGTTCATAGAATCAAGGTTATTGGTTAAGCTTAGGGTCACGATTGCATTTTGGTTCAGAATGGAGTGCATTTAGGCTAAGGGTTAGTGTTGAAATAGATAAGTTAGTGTTAGGTTAGAATCGATCACATTTCGAGTTAGAGTTATGGTTAGATTTCAGGTGCATTTAGGGTTAGGGTTAGGGTTAGTGTTAGGTTTCGGTTCAGCGTTTGAATCGAGTGCATTTAAGGATAGTGTCAGGGTTAGAGTCAGGTTTAGTGTTAGCTTTCGTAGAATCGAGGGTTAGGGTTACGGTTAGGGTTAGGGTTAGTGTGCATTTAGTTATAGGGGTAGAATAGGGTTAGGATTAGTGTTAGGGTTAGGGTTTTGGTTAATGTTCATTTAGGCATAGGGGTAGGAGTAGGCTTTGGATTAGTGTCAGCGTTTGTGTTCGTAGAATCGAGTTTTAAGATTCAACTTAGGGTCAGGATTGCTTTTTGGGTCAGAATCGAGTGCATTTTGTTTTAGGGTTTGTGTTAAAATCGACGAGTTAATGTTCGGGTCAGAAGGGAGCACATTTAGGGTTAGAGTTATGGTTAGAATTCAGTGCATTTAGGGTTAGGGTAGGGTTACAGTTAGGGTTAGGATTAAGGTTGGGGCTGGAGTGGCATTTGGGGCTAGGGTTAGGAGTAGGGTTACGATTTTGGTTTGGGTTTTTGTCATAGAATCCAGATTTATTTTAAGCTTAGGGTCAGGATTGCATTTTGGGTCAGAATCGAGTGCATTCAGGCTTAGGGTTAGTGTTGAAATTGACGAGTTAGTGTTAGGGTTAGAATCGAGCTCATTTAGGGGTTAAAGTTATGGTTAGAATTCGTTAGGGGTAGGGTTACGGTTACGGGTTCTGTTCCTAGAATCGAGGTTTAGAGTTAGGCTGAAGGTCAGAATTGCATTGTGGGTCAGAATCGCGTGCATTTTGTCTTAGCGTTTGTGTTGAAATCAACGACTTAGTGTTCGGGTGAGAATCGAGCATATTTCGAGTTAGAGTTATGGGTAGAATTCAGTGCATTTAGGGTTAGGCTCAGGGTTAGTGTTAGGATTAAGGTTAGGGTTAGAGTGCATTTGGGGTTAGGGGTGGGAGTAGGGTTAAGATTAGGGTTTGGGTTTTTGTTTATAGAATCAAGGTATATGGTTAAGCGTAGGGTCAGGATTGCATTTTGGTTCAGAATGGAGTGCATTTAAGTTAAGGGTTAGTGTTGAAATAGATGACTTAGTGTTAGGGTTAGAATCGATCACATTTCGAGTTAGCGTTATGGTTAGAATTCAGTGCTTTTAAGGTTGGGTTAGGGTTTAGTGTTAGGTTTAGGTTCAGCGTTGGAATCGAGTGCATTTAAGGATAGTGTCAGGGTTAGAGTTAGGTTTAGTGTTAGCTTTCGTAGAATCGAGTGTTACTGTTAGGGTTTAGGGTTAGAGTGCATTTAGTTATAGCGGTAGGAGTAGGGTTAGTATTAGGGTTCGGCCTTGTGTTCGTAGAATAGAGGGTTAGGGTAAAGCTTCGGGTAAGGCTTTCATTTTGGGTCAGAATCGAGTGCTTTCTGGGCTTAGGGTTAGTGTTGAAATTGACGAGTTAGTGTTAGGGTTAGAATCGAGCTCATTTGTGGTTAGACTTCTGGTAAGAATTCATTAGGGGTAGGGTTAGGCTTAGGGGTTCTATTCCTAGAATCGAGGTTTGGAGTTAGGGTGAAGGTCAGAATTGCATTGTGGGTCAGAATCGCGTGCATTTTGTCTTAGGGTTTGTGTTGAAATCAACGAGTTAGTGTTCGGTTGAGAATCGAGCACATTTAGAGTTAGAGTTATGGTTAGAATTCAGTGCATTTAGGGTTAGGTTCAGGGTTAGTGTTAGGATTAAGGTTAGGGTTAAAGTGCATTTGGGGTTAGGGGTAGGAGTAGGGTTACGATTATGGTTTGGGTTTTTGTTCATAGAATCAAGGTTATTGGTTAAGCTTAGGGTCACGATTGCATTTTGGTTCAGAATGGAGTGCATTTAGGCTAAGGGTTAGTGTTGAAATAGATAAGTTAGTGTTAGGGTTAGAATCGATCACATTTCGAGTTAGAGTTATGGTTAGATTTCAGTGCATTTAGGGTTAGGGTTAGGGTTAGGGTTAGGTTTCGGTTCAGCGTTTGAATCGAGTGCATTTAAGGATAGTGTCAGGGTTAGAGTCAGGTTTAGTGTTAGCTTTCGTAGAATCGAGGGTTAGGGTTTACGGTAGGGTTAGGGTTAGTGTGCATTTAGTTATAGGGGTAGGAATAGGGTTAGGATTAGTGTTAGGGTTAGGGTTTTGGTTAATGTTCATTTAGGCATAGGGGTAGGAGTAGGCTTTGGATTAGTGTCAGCGTTTGTGTCGTAGAATCGAGTTTTAAGATTCAACTTAGGGTCAGGATTGCTTTTTGGGTCAGAATCGAGTGCATTTTGTTTTAGGGTTTGTGTTAAAATCGACGAGTTAATGTTCGGGTCAGAAGGGAGCACATTTAGGGTTAGAGTTATGGTTAGAATTCAGTGCATTTAGGGTTAGGGTAGGGTTACAGTTAGGGTTAGGATTAAGGTTGGGGCTGGAGTGCATTTGGGGCTAGGGTTAGGAGTAGGGTTACGATTTTGGTTTGGTTTTTGTTCATAGAATCCAGATTTATTTTTAAGCTTAGGGTCAGGATTGCATTTTGGGTCAGAATCGAGTGCATTCAGGCTTAGGGTTAGTGTTGAAATTGACGAGTTAGTGTTAGGGTTAGAATCGAGCTCATTTAGGGTTAAAGTTATGGTTAGAATTCGTTAGGGGTAGGGTTACGGTTACGGGTTCTGTTCCTAGAATCGAGGTTTAGAGTTAGGCTGAAGGTCAGAATTGCATTGTGGGTCAGAATCGCGTGCATTTTGTCTTAGCGTTTGTGTTGAAATCAACGACTTAGTGTTCGGGTGAGAATCGAGCATATTTCGAGTTAGAGTTATGGGTAGAATTCAGTGCATTTAGGGTTAGGCTCAGGGTTAGTGTTAGGATTAAGGTTAGGGTTAGAGTGCATTTGGGGTTAGGGGTGGGAAGTAGGGTTAAGATTAGGGTTTGGGTTTTTGTTATAGAATCAAGGTATATGGTTAAGCGTAGGGTCAGGATTGCATTTTGGTTCAGAATGGAGTGCATTTAAGTTTAAGGGTTAGTGTTGAAATAGATGACTTAGTGTTAGGGTTAGAATCGATCACATTTCGAGTTAGCGTTATGGTTAGAATTCAGTGCTTTAAGGTTGGGTTAGGGTTAGTGTTAGGTTTAGGTTCAGCGTTGGAATCGAGTGCATTTAAGGATAGTGTCAGGGTTAGAGTTAGGTTTAGTGTTAGCTTTCGTAGAATCGAGTGTTACGGTTAGGGTTAGGGTTAGAGTGCATTTAGTTATAGCGGCAGGAGTAGGGTTAGTATTAGGGTTCGGGCTTGTGTTCGTTAGAATAGAGGGTTAGGGTAAAGCTTCGGGTAAGGCTTTCATTTTGGGTCAGAATCGAGTGCTTTCTGGCTTAGGTTTAGTGTGAAATTGACGAGTTAGTGTTAGGGTTAGAATCGAGCTCATTTGTGGTTAGACTTCTGGTAAGAATTCATTAGGGGTAGGGTTAGGCTTAGGGGTTCTATTCCTAGAATCGAGGTTTGGAGTTAGGGTGAAGGTCAGAATTGCATTGTGGGTCAGAATCGCGTGCAGTTTGTCTTAGGGTTTTGTGTTGAAATCAACGAGTTAGTGTTCGGTTGAGAATCGAGCACATTTAGAGTTAGAGTTATGGTTAGAATTCAGTGCATTTAGGGTTAGGGGTAGGGTTACAGTTAGGGTTAGGATTAAGGTTGGGGGCTGGAGTGCATTTGGGGCTAGGGTTAGGAGTAGGGTTACGATTTTGGTTTGGGTTTTTGTTCATAGAATCCAGATTTATTTTAAAGCTTAGGGTCAGGATTGCATTTTGGGGTCAGAATCGAGTGCATTCAGGCTTAGGGTTAGTGTTGAAATTGACGAGTTAGTGTTAGGGTTAGATTCGAGCTCATTTAGATTTAGAGTTATGGTTAGAATTCGTTAGGGGTAGGGTTAGGGGTTAGGGGTTCTGTTCCTAGAATCGAGGTTTAGAGTTAGGCTGAAGGTCAGAATTGCATTGTGGGTCAGAATCGCGTGCATTTTGTCTTTCGGTTTCTGTTGAAATCGACGAGTTTAGTGTTTAGTTGAGAATCGAGCACATTTCGAGTTAGAGTTATGGTTAGAATTCAGTGCATTTAGGTTAGGCTCAGGGTTAGTGTTAGGATTAAGGTTAGGGTTAAAGTGCATTTGGGGGTTAGGGGTAGGAGTAGGGTTACGATTATGGTTTGGGTTTTTGTCATAGAATCAAGGTTATTGGTTAAGCTTAGGGTCACGATTGCATTTTTGGTTCAGATGGAGTGCATTTAGGCTAAGGGTTAGTGTTGAAATAGATAAGTTTGTGTTAGGGTTAGAATCGATCACATTTCGAGTTAGAGTTTTGGTTAGATTCAGTGCTTTTTAGGGTTAGGTTTGGGTTAGTGTTAGGTTTTCGGTTCAGCGTTTGAATCGAGTGCATTTAAGGATAGTGTCAGGGTTAGAGTTAGGTTTAGTGTTAGCTTTCGTAGAATCGAGGGTTAGAGTTACGGTTAGGTTAGGGTTAGTGTGCATTTAGTTATAGGGGTAGAGTAGGGTTAGGATTAGTGTTAGGGTTAGGGTTTTGGTTAATGTTCATTTAGGGATAGGGATAGGAGTAGGCTTTGGATTAGTGTCAGCGTTTGTGTTCGTAGAATCGAGGTTTAAGATTAAGCTTAGGGTCAGGATTGCTTTTGGTCAGCATCGAGTGCATTTAGGCTGAGGGTGATTGTTGAAATCGATGGAAATATTGTTCGGGTCAGAAGGGAGCACATTTAGGGTTAGAGTTATGGTTAGAATTCAGTGCACTTAGGGTTAGGGTAGGGTTACATTTAGGGTTAGGATTAAGGTTGGGACTGGAGTGCATTTGGGGCTAGGGTTAGGAGTAGGGTTACGATTTTGGTTTGGGTTTTTGTTCGTAGAATCCAGATTTATTTTAAAGCTTAGGGTCAGGATTGCATTTTGGGTCAGAATCGAGTGCATTCAGCCTTAGGGTTAGTGTTGAAATTGACGAGTTAGTGTTAGGGTTAGAATCGAGCTCATTTAGGGGTCAGAGTTATGGTTAGAATTCGTTAGGGGTAGGGTTAGGGATAGGTTTTCTGTCCTAGAATCGAGGATTAGAGTTAGGCTGAAGGTCAGAAATACATTGTGGGTCAGAATCGCGTGCATTTAGCGTTTGTGTTGAAATCGACGAGTTAGTGTTCGGTTGAGAATCGAGCACATTTCGAGTTAGAGTTATGGTTAGAATTCAGTACATTTAGGGTTAGGCTCAGGGTTAGTGTTAGGATTAAGGTTAGGGTTAAAGTGCATTCGGGGTTAGGGGTAGGAGTAGGGTTACGATTATGGTTTGGGTTTTTGTTCATAGAATCAAGGTTATTGGTTAAGCTTAGGGTCACGATTGCATTTTGGTTCAGAATGGAGTGCATTTAGGCTAAGGGTTAGTGTTGAAATAGATAAGTTTGTGTTAGGGTTAGAATCGATCACATTTCGAGTTAGAGTTATGGTTAGATTTCAGTGCATTTAGGGTTAGGGTTTGGGTTAGTGTTAGGTTTCGGTTCAGCGTTTGAATCGAGTGCATTTAAGGATAGTGTCAGGGTTAGAGTTAGGTTTAGTGTTAGCTTTCGTAGAATCGAGGGTTAGGGTTACGGTTAGGGTTAGGGTTAGTGTGCATTTAGTTATAGGGGTAGGAATAGGGTTAGGATTAGTGTTAGGGTTAGGGTTTTGGTTAATGTTCATTTAGGCATAGGGGTAGGAGTAGGCTTTGGATTAGTGTCAGCGTTTGTGTTCGTAGAATCGAGTTTTAAGATTCAACTTAGGGTCAGGATTGCTTTTTGGGTCAGAATCGAGTGCATTTTGTTTTAGGGTTTGTGTTAAAATCGACGAGTTAATGTTCGGGTCAGAAGGGAGCACATTTAGGGTTAGAGTTATGGTTAGAATTCAGTGCATTTAGGGTTAGGGTAGGGTTACAGTTAGGGTTAGGATTAACGTTGGGGCTGGAGTGCATTTGGGGCTAGGGTTAGGAGTAGGGTTACGATTTTGGTTTGAGGTTTTTTGTTCATAGAATCCAGATTTATTTTTAAGCTTAGGGTCAGGATTGCATTTTGGGTCAGAATCGAGTGCATTCAGCCTTAGGGTTAGTGTTGAAATTGACGAGTTAGTGTTTAGGGTTAGAATCGAGCTCATTTAGGGTTAGAGTTATGGTTAGAATTCGTTAGGGGTAGGGTTAGGGTTAGGGGTTCTTCTTCCTAGAACCTCCGTGGTTTAGAGTTAGGCTTGAAGGTCAGAATTGCATTGTGCGTCAGAATCGCGTGCATTTTGTCTTAGCGTTTTGTTGAAATCGACGAGTTAGTGTTCGGTTGAGAATCGAGCACATTTCGAGTTAGAGTTATGGTTAGAATTCAGTGCATTTAGGGTTAGGTTCAGGGTTAGTGTCAGGATTAAGGTTAGGGTTAAAGTGCATTTGGGGTTAGGGGTAGGAGTAGGGTTACGATTATGGTTTGGGTTTTTGTTCAAAGAATCAAGGTTATTGGTTAAGCTTAGGGTCACGATTGCATTTTGGTTCAGAATGGAGTGCATTTAGGCTAAGGGTTAGTGTTGAAATAGATAAGTTAGTGTTAGGGTTAGAATCGATCACATTTCGAGTTAGAGTTATGGTTAGATTTCAGTGCATTTAGGGTTAGGGTTAGGGTTAGTGTCAGGTTTCGGTTCAGCGTTTGAATCAAGTGCATTTAAGGATAGTGTCAGGTTATAGTTAGATTTAGTGTTAGCTTTCGTAGAATCGAGGGTTAGAGTTAGGGTTAGGGTTAGGGTTAGTGTGCATTTAGTTATAGGGGTAGGAGTAGGGTTAGGATTAGTGTTAGGGTTAGGGGTTTTGGTTAATGTTCATTTAGGGACAGGGGTAGGAGTAGGCTTTGGATTAGTGTCAACGTTTGTGTTCGTAGAATCGAGGTTTAAGATTAAGCCTAGGGTCAGGATTGCTTTTTGGGTCAGCATCGAGTGCCATTTAGGCTGAGGGGTTATTGTTGAAAATCGATGAAATATTGTTCGGGTTAGAATCGAGCACATTTAGGGTTAGAGTTATGGTTACAATTCGTTAGGGGTAGTGTTAGGGTTAGGCTTTCTGTTCTTAGAATCGAGGTTTTGAGTTAGGCTGAAGGTCAGAATTGCATTGTGGGTGAGAATCGAGTGCATTTTGTTTTAGGGTTTGTGTTGAAATCGACGAGTTAGTGTTCGGGTGAGAAGCGAGCACATTTAGGGTTAGAGTTATGGTTAGAATTCAGTGCATTTAGGGTTAGGGTAGGGTTACAGTTAGGGTTAGGATTAAGGTTGGGGCTGGAGTGCATTTGGGGCTAGGGTTAGGAGTAGGGTTACGATTTTGGTTTGGGTTTTTGTTCGTAGAATCCAGATTTATTTTAAAGCTTAGGGTCAGGATTGCATTTTGGGTCAGAATCGAGTGCATTCAGCCTTAGGGTTAGTGTTGAAATTGACGAGTTAGTGTTAGGGTTAGAATCGAGCTCATTTAGGGTTAGAGTTATGGTTAGAATTCGTCAGGGGTAGGGTTAGGGTTAGGGGTTCTGTTCCTAGAATCGAGGTTTAGAGTTAGGCTGAAGGTCAGAATTGCATTGTGGGTCAGAATCGCGTGCATTTTGTCTTAGCGTTTGTGTTGAAATCGACGAGTTAGTGTTCGGTTGAGAATCGAGCACATTTAGAGTTAGAGTTATGGTTAGAATTCAGTACATTTAGGGTTAGGCTCAGGGTTAGTGTTAGGATTAAGGTTAGGGTTAAAGTGCATTTGGGGTTAGGGGTAGGAGTAGGGTTACGATTATGGTTTGGGTTTTTGTTCATAGAATCAAGGTTATTGGTTAAGCTTAGGGTCACGATTGCATTTTGGTTCAGAATGGAGTGCATTTAGGCTAAGGGTTAGTGTTGAAATAGATAAGTTTGTGTTAGGGTTAGAATCGATCACATTTCGAGTTAGAGTTATGGTTAGATTTCAGTGCATTTAGGGTTAGGGTTTGGGTTAGTGTTAGGTTTCGGTTCAGCGTTTGAATCGAGTGCATTTAAGGATAGTGTCAGGGTTAGAGTTAGGTTTAGTGTTAGCTTTCGTAGAATCGAGGGTTAGAGTTACGGTTAGGGTTAGGGTTAGTGTGCATTTAGTTATAGGGGTAGGAGTAGGGTTAGGATTAGTGTTAGGGTTAGGGTTTTGGTTAATGTTCATATAGGGATAGGGATAGGAGTAGGCTTTGGATTAGTGTCAGCGTTTGTGTTCGTAGAATCGAGGTTTAAGATTAAGCTTAGGGTCAGGATTGCTTTTTGGGTCAGCATCGAGTGCATTTAGGCTGAGGGTTATTGTTGAAATCGATGAAATATTGTTCGGGTTAGAATCGAGCACATTTAGGGTTAGAGTTATGGTTAGAATTCGTTAGGGGTAGTGTTAGGGTTAGGCTTTCTGTTCGTAGCATCGAGGTTTTGAGTTAGGCTGAAGGTCAGAATTTCATTGTGGGTCAGAATCGAGTGCATTTTGTTTTAGGGTTTGTGTTGAAATCGACGAGTTAGTGTTCGGGTGAGAAGCGAGCACATTTAGGGTTAGAGTTATGGTTAGAATTCAGTGCATTTAGGGTTAGGGTAGGGTTACATTAAGGTTAGGATTAAGGTTGGGACTGGAGTGCATTTGGGGCTAGGGTTAGGAGTAGGGTTACGATTTTGGTTTGGGTTTTTGTTCGTAGAATCCAGATTTATTTTAAAGCTTAGGGTCAGGATTGCATTTTGGGTCAGAATCGAGTGCATTCAGCCTTAGGGTTAGTGTTGAAATTGACGAGTTAGTGTTAGGGTTAGATTCGAGCTCATTTAGGGTTAGAGTTATGGTTAGAATTCGTTAGGGGTAGGGTTAGGGTTAGGGGTTCTGTTCCTAGAATCGAGGTTTAGAGTTAGGCTGAAGGTCAGAATTGCATTGTGGGTCAGAATCGCGTGCATTTTGTCTTAGCGTTTGTGTTGAAATCGACGAGTTAGTGTTCGGTTGAGAATCGAGCACATTTAGAGTTAGAGTTATGGTTAGAATTCAGTGCATTTAGGGTTAGGTTCAGGGTTAGTGTTAGGATTAAGGTTAGGGTTAAAGTGCATTTGGGGTTAGGGGTAGGAGTAGGGTTACGATTATGGTTTGGGTTTTTGTTCATAGAATCAAGGTTATTGGTTAAGCTTAGGGTCACGATTGCATTTTGGTTCAGAATGGAGTGCATTTAGGCTAAGGGTTAGTGTTGAAATAGATAAGTTAGTGTTAGGGTTAGAATCGATCACATTTCGAGTTAGAGTTATGGTTAGATTTCAGTGCATTTAGGGTTAGGGTTTGGGTTAGTGTTAGGTTTCGGTTCAGCGTTTGAATCGAGTGCATTTAAGGATAGTGTCAGGGTTAGAGTTAGGTTTAGTGTTAGCTTTCGTAGAATCGAGGGTTAGAGTTACGGTTAGCGTTAGGGTTAGTGTGCATTTAGTTATAGGGGTTGGAGTAGGGTTAGGATTAGTGTTAGGGTTAGGGTTTTGGTTAATGTTCATTTAGGGACAGGGGTCGGAGAAGGCTTTGGATTAGTGTCAGCGTTTGTGTTCGTAGAATCGAGGTTTAAGATTAAACTTAGGGTCAGGATGGCTTTTTGGGTCAGCATCGAGTGCATTTAGGCTGAGGGTTATTGTTGAAATCGATGAAATATTGTTCGGGTTAGAATCGAGCACATTTAGGGTTAGAGTTATGGTTAGAATTCGTAAGGGGTAGTGTTAGGTTTAGGCTTTCTGTTCTTAGAATCGAGGTTTTGAGTTAGGCTGAAGGTCAGAATTGCATTGTGGGTGAGAATCGAGTGCATTTTGTTTTAGGGTTTGTGTTGAAATCGACGAGTTAGTGTTCGGGTGAGAAGCGAGCACATTTAAGGTTAGAATTATGGTTAGAATTCAGTGCATTTATGGTTAGGGTAGGGTTACATTTAGGGTTAGAATTAAGGTTGGGGCTGGAGTGCATTTGGGGCTAGGATTAGGAGTAGAGTTACGATTTTGGTTTGGGTTTTTGTTCGTAGAATCCAGATTTATTTTTAAGCTTAGGGTCAGGATTGCATTTTGGGTCAGAATCGAGTGCATTCAGGCTTAGGGTTAGTGTTGAAATTGACGAGTTAGTGTTAGGGTTAGAATCGAGCTCATTTAGGGTTAGAGTTATGGTTAGAATTCGTTAGGGGTAGGGTTAGGGTTAGGGGTTCTGTTCCTAGAATCGAGGTTTAGAGTTAGGCTGAAGGTCAGAATTGCATTGTGGGTCAGAATCGCGTGCATTTTGTCTTAGCGTTTGTGTTGAAATCGACGAGTTAGTGTTCGGTTGAGAATCCAGTACATTTCGAGTTAGAGTTATGGTTAGAATTCAGTGTATTTAGGGTTAGGTTCAGGGTTAGTGTTAGGATTAAGGTTAGGGTTAAAGTGCATTTGGGGTTAGGGGTAGGAGTAGGGTTCCGATTATGGTTTGGGTTTTTGTTCATAGAATCAAGGTTATTGGTTAAGCTTAGAGTCACGATTGCATTTTGGTTCAGAATGGAGTGCATTTAGGCTAAGGGTTAGTGTTGAAATAGATAAGTTAGTGTTAGGGTTAGAATCGATCACATTTCGAGTTAGAGTTATGGTTAGATTTCAGTGCATTTAGGGTTAGGGTTTGGGTTAGTGTTAGGTTTCGGTTCAGCGTTTGAATCGAGTGCATTTAAGGATAGTGTCAGGGTTAGAGTTAGGTTTAGTGTTAGCTTTCGTAGAATCGAGGGTTAGAGTTACGGTTAGGGTTAGGGTTAGTGTGCATTTAGTTATAGGGGTAGGAGTAGGGTTAGGATTAGTGTTAGGGTTAGGGTTTTGGTTAATGTTCATTTAGGGATAGGGGTAGGAGTAGGCTTTGGATTAGTGTCAGCGTTTGTGTTCGTAGAATCGAGGTTTAAGATTAACCTTAGGGTCAGGATTGCTTTTTGGGTCAGCATCGAGTGCATTTAGGCTGAGGGTTAGTGTTGAAATCGATGAAATATTGTTCGGGTTAGAATCGAGCACATTTAGGGTTAGAGTTATGGTTACAATTCGTTAGGTGTAGTGTTAGGGTTAGGCATTCTGTTCGTAGAATCGAAGTTTTGAGTTAGGCTGAAGGTCAGAATTTCATTGTGGGTCAGAATCGAGTGCATTTTGTTTTAAGGTTTGTGTTGAAATCGACGAGTTAGTGTTCGGGTGAGAACCGAGCACATTTAGGGTTAGAGTTATGGTTAGAATTCAGTGCATTTAGGGTTAGGGTTAGGGTTACAGTTAGGGTTAGGATTAAGGTTAGGGCTGGAGTGCATTTGGGGCTAGGGTTAGGAGTAGGGTTACGATTATGGTTTGGGTTTTTGTTCCTAGAATCCAGATTTATTTTTAAGCTTAGGGTCAGGATTGCATTTTGGGTCAGAATCGAGTGCATTCAGGCTTAGGGTTAGTGTTGAAATTGACGAGTTAGTGTTAGGGTTAGAATCGAGCTCATTGAGGGTTAAAGTTATGGTTAGAATTCGTTAGGGGTAGGGTTACGTTTAGGGGTCCTGTTCCTAGAATCGAGGTTTAGAGTTAGGCTGAAGGTCAGAATTGCATTGTGGGTCAGAATCGCGTGCATTTTGTCTTAGCGTTTGTGTTGAAATCAACGAGTTAGTGTTCGGGTGAGAATCGAGCATATTTCGAGTTAGAGTTATGGGTAGAATTCAGTGCATTTAGGGTTAGGTTCAGGGTTAGTGTTAGGATTAAGGTTAGGGTTAGAGTGCATTTGGGGTTAGGGGTAGGAGTAGGGTTCCGATTATGGTTTGGGTTTTTGTTCATAGAATCAAGTTATATGGTTAAGCTTAGGGTCAGGATTGCACTTTGGTTCAGAATGGAGTGCATTTAGGTTAAGGGTTAGTGTTGAAATAGATGAGTTAGTGTTAGGGTTAGAATCGATCACATTTCGAGTTGGAGTTATGGTTAGAATTCAGTGCTTTTAAGGTTGGATTAGGGTTAGTGTTAGGTTTAGGTTCAGCGTTGGAATCGAGTGCATTTAAGGACAGTGTCAGGGTTAGAGTTAGGTTTAGTGTTAGCTTTCGTAGAATCGAGGGTTACGGTTAGGGTTAGGGTTAGAGTGCATTTAGTTATAGGGGTAGTAGTAGGGTTAGGATTAGGGTTAGGGTTTGTGTTCCCAGATTAGAGAGTTAGGGTAAAGCTTCGGGTAAGGCTTTCATTTTGGGTCAGAATCGAGTGCATTCAGGCTTAGGGTTAGTGTTGAAATTGACGAGTTAGTGTTAGGGTTAGAATCGAGCTCATTTGTGGTTAGAGTTATGGTTAGAATTCGTTAGGGGTAGGTTTAGGATTAGGGGTTCTGTTCCTAGAATCGAGGTTTGGAGTTAGGCTGAAGGTCAGAATTGCATTGTGGGTCAGAATCGCGTGCATTTTGTCTTAGGGTTTGTGTTGAAATCAACGAGTTAGTGTTCGGTTGAGAATCGAGCACATTTCGAGTTAGAGTTATGGTTAGAATTCAGTGCATTTAGCGTTAGGCTTAGGGTTATTGTTAGGATTAAGGTTAGGGTTAAAGTGCATTTGGGGATAGGGGTAGGAGTAGGGTTACGATTATGGTTTGGGTTTTTGTTCATAGAATCAAGGTTATTGGGTAAGCTTAGGGTCACGATTGCATTTTGGTTCAGAATGGAGTGCATTTAGGCTAAGGGTTAGTGTTGAAATAGATAAGTTAGTGTTAGGGTTAGAATCGATCACATTTCGAGTTAGAGTTATGGTTAGATTTCAGTGCATTTAGGGTTAGGGTTAGGGTTAGTGTTAGGATTCGGTTCAGCGTTTAAATCGAGTGCATTTAAGGATAGTGTCAGGGTTAGAGTCAGGTTTAGTGTTAGCTTTCGTAGAATCGAGGGTTAGGGTTACAGTTAGGGTTAGGGTTAGTGTGCATTTAGTTATAGGGGTAGGAATAGGGTTAGGATTAGTGTTAGGGTTAGGGTTTTGGTTAATGTTCATTTAGGCATAGGGGTAGGAGTAGGCTTTGGATTAGTGTCAACGTTTGTGTTCGTAGAATCGAGGTTTAAGATTAAGCTTAGGGTCAGGATTGCTTTTTGGGTCAGCATCGAGTGCATTTAGGCTGAGGGTTATTGTTGAAATCGATGAAATATTGTTCGGGTTAGAATCGAGCACATTTAGGGTTAGAGTTATGGTTAGAATTCGTTAGGGGTAGTGTTAGGGTTAGGCTTTCTGTTCTTAGAATCGAGGTTTTGAGTTAGGCTGAAGGTCAGAATTGCATTGTGGGTGAGAATCGAGTGCATTTTGTTTTAGGGTTTGTGTTGAAATCGACGAGTTAGTGTTCGGGTGAGAAGCGAACACATTTAGGGTTAGAGTTATGGTTAGAATTCAGTGCATTTAGGGTTAGGGTAGGGTTACATTTAGGGTTAGGATTAAGGTTGGGGCTGGAGTGCATTTGGGGCTAGGGTTAGGAGTAGGGTTACGATTTTGGTTTGGGTTTTTGTTCGTAGAATCCAGATTTATTTTAAAGCTTAGGGTCAGGATTGCATTTTGGGTCAGAATCGAGTGCATTCAGCCTTAGGGTTAGTGTTGAAATTGACGAGTTAGTGTTAGGGTTAGAATCGAGCTCATTTAAGGTTAAAGTTATGGTTAGAATTCGTTAGGGGTAGGGTTAGGGTTAGGGGTTCTGTTCCTAGAATCGAGGTTTAGAGTTAGGCTGAAGGTCAGAATTGCATTGTGGGTCAGAATGGCGTGCATTTTGTCTTAGCGTTTGTGTTGAAATCAACGAGTTAGTGTTCGGGTGAGAATCGAGCATATTTCGACTTAGAGTTATGAGTAGAATTCAGTGCATTTAAGGTTAGGCTCAGGGTTAGTGTTAGGATTAAGGTTAGGGTTAGAGTGCATTTGGGGTTAGGGGTAGGAGTAGGGTTCCGATTATGGTTTGGGTTTTTGTTCATAGAATCAAGGTTATTGGATAAGCTTAGGGTCAGGATTGCTTTTTGGGTCAGCATCGAGTGCATTTAGGCTGAGGGTTATTGTTGAAATCGATGAAATATTGTTCGGGTTAGAATCGAGCACATTTAGGGTTAGAGTTATGGTTAGAATTCGTTAGGGGTAGTGTTAGGGTTAGGCTTTCTGTTCGTAGAATCGAGGTTTTGAGTTAGGCTGAAGGTCAGAATTGCATTGTGGGTCAGAATCGAGTGCATTTTGTTTTAGGGTTTGTGTTGAAATCGACGAGTTAGTGTTCGGGTGAGAAGCGAGCACATTTAGGGTGAGAGTTATGGTTAGAATTCAGTGCATTTAGGGTTAGGGTTAGGGTTACAGTTAGGGTTAGGATTAAGGTTGGGGCTGGAGTGCATTTGGGGCTAGGGTTAGGAGTAGGGTTACGATTTTGGTTTGGGTTTTTGTTCGTAGAATCCAGATTTATTTTTAAGCTTAGGGTCAGGATTGCATTTTGGGTCAGAATCGAGTGCATTCAGTCTTAGGGTTAGTGTTGAAATTGACGAGTTAGTGTTAGGGTTAGAATCGAGCTCATTTAAGGTTAAAGTTATGGTTAGAATTCGTTAGGGGTAGGGTTAGGGTTAGGGGTTCTGTTCCTAGAATCGAGGTTTAGAGTTAGGCTGAAGGTCAGAATTGCATTGTGGGTCAGAATCGCGTGCATTTTGTCTTAGCGTTTGTGTTGAAATCGACGAGTTAGTGTTCGGTTGAGAATCGAGCACATTTAGAGTTAGAGTTATGGTTAGAATTCAGTGCATTTAGGGTTAGGTTCAGGGTTAGTGTTAGGATTAAGGTTAGGGTTAAAGTGCATTTGGGGTTAGGGGTAGGAGTAGGGTTACGATTATGGTTTGGGTTTTTGTTCATCGAATCACGGTTATTGGTTAAGCTTAGGGTCACGATTGCATTTTCGTTCAGAATGGAGTGCATTTAGGCTAAGGGTTAGTGTTGAAATAGATAAGTTAGTGTTAGGGTTAGAATCGATCACATTTCGAGTTAGAGTTATGGTTAGATTTCAGTGCATTTAGGGTTAGGGTTTGGGTTAGTGTTAGGTTTCGGTTCAGCGTTTGAATCGAGTGCATTTAAGGATAGTGTCAGGGTTAGAGTTAGGTTTAGTGTTAGCTTTCGTAGAATCGAGGGTTAGAGTTACGGTTAGGGTTAGGGTTAGTGTGCATTTAGTTATAGGGGTTGGAGTAGGGTTAGGATTAGTGTTAGGGTTAGGGTTTTGGTTAATGTTCATTTAGGGACAGGGGTAGGAGTAGGCTTTGAATTAGTGTCAGCGTTTGTGTTCGTAGAATCGAGGTTTAAGATTAAACTTAGGGTCAGGATTGCTTTTTGGGTCAGCATCGAGTGCATTTAGGCTGAGGGTTATTGTTGAAATCGATGAAATATTGTTCGGGTTAGAATCGAGCACATTTAGGGTTAGAGTTATGGTTAGAATTCGTAAGGGGTAGTGTTAGGGTTAGGCTTTCTGTTAGTAGAATCGAGGTTTTGAGTTAGGCTGAAGGTGAGAATTGCATTGTGGGTGAGAATCGAGTGCATTTTGCTTTAGGGTTTGTGTTGAAATCGACGAGTTAGTGTTCGGGTGAGAAGCGAGCACATTTAGGGTTAGAGTTATGGTTAGAATTCAGTGCATTTAGGGTTAGGGTAGGGTTACATTTAGAGTTAGGATTAAGGTTGGGGCTGGAGTGCATTTGGGGCTAGGGTTAGGAGTAGGGTTACGATTTTGGTTTGGGTTTTTGTTCGTAGAATCCAGATTTATTTTTAAGCTTAGGGTCAGGATTGCATTTTGGGTCAGAATCGAGTGCATTCAGGCTTAGGGTTAGTGTTGAAATTGACGAGTTAGTGTTAGGGTTAGAATCGAGCTCATTTAGGGTTAGAGTTATGGTTAGAATTCGTTAGGGGTAGGGTTAGGGTTAGGGATTCTGTTAATAGAATCGAGGTTTAGAGTTAGGCTGAAGGTCAGAATTGCATTGTGGGTCAGAATCGCGTGCATTTTGTCTTAGCGTTTGTGTTGAAATCAACGAGTTAGTGTTCGGGTGAGAATCGAGCATATTTCGAGTTAGAGTTATGGGTAGAATTCAGTGCATTTAGGGTTAGGCTCAGGGTTAGTGTTAGGATTAAGGTTAGGGTTAGAGTGCATTTGCGGTTAGGGGTAGGAGTAGGGTTCCGATTATGGTTTGGGTTTTTGTTCATAGAATCAAGGTTATTGGATAAGCTTAGGGTCAGGATTGCTTTTTGGGTCAGCATCGAGTGCATTTAGGCTGAGGGTTATTGTTGAAATCGATGAAATATTGTTCGGGTTAGAATCGAGCACATTTAGGGTTAGAGTTATGGTTAGAATTCGTTAGGAGTAGTGTTAGGGTTAGGCTTTCTGTTCGTAGAATCGAGGTTTTGAGTTAGGCTGAAGGTCAGAATTGCATTGTGGGTCAGAATCGAGTGCATTTTGTTTTAGGGTTTGTGTTGAAATCGACGAGTTAGTGTTCGGGTGAGAAGCGAGCACATTTAGGGTGAGAGTTATGGTTAGAATTCAGTGCATTTAGGGTTAGGGTTAGGGTTACAGTTAGGGTTAGGATTAAGGTTGGGGCTGGAGTGCATTTGGGGCTAGGGTTAGGAGTAGGGTTACGATTTTGGTTTGGGTTTTTGTTCGTAGAATCCAGATTTATTTTAAAGCTTAGGGTCAGGATTGCATTTTGGGTCAGAATCGAGTGCATTCAGCCTTAGGGTTAGTGTTGAAATTGACGAGTTAGTGTTAGGGTTAGAATCGAGCTCATTTAAGGTTAAAGTTATGGTTAGAATTCGTTAGGGGTAGGGTTAGGGTTAGGGGTTCTGTTCCTAGAATCGAGGTTTAGAGTTAGGCTGAAGGTCAGAATTGCATTGTGGGTCAGAATCGCGTGCATTTTGTCTTAGCGTTTGTGTTGAAATCGACGAGTTAGTGTTCGGTTGAGAATCGAGCACATTTAGAGTTAGAGTTATGGTTAGAATTCAGTGCATTTAGGGTTAGGTTCAGGGTTAGTGTTAGGATTAAGGTTAGGGTTAAAGTGCATTTGGGGTTAGGGGTAGGAGTAGGGTTACGATTATGGTTTGGGTTTTTGTTCATCGAATCAAGGTTATTGGTTAAGCTTAGGGTCACGATTGCATTTTCGTTCAGAATGGAGTGCATTTAGGCTAAGGGTTAGTGTTGAAATAGATAAGTTAGTGTTAGGGTTAGAATCGATCACATTTCGAGTTAGAGTTATGGTTAGATTTCAGTGCATTTAGGGTTAGGGTTTGGGTTAGTGTTAGGTTTCGGTTCAGCGTTTGAATCGAGTGCATTTAAGGATAGTGTCAGGGTTAGAGTTAGGTTTAGTGTTAGCTTTCGTAGAATCGAGGGTTAGAGTTACGGTTAGGGTTAGGGTTAGTGTGCATTTAGTTATAGGTGTTGGAGTAGGGTTAGGATTAGTGTTAGGGTTAGGGTTTTGGTTAATGTTCATTTAGGGACAGGGGTAGGAGTAGGCTTTGGATTAGTGTCAGCGTTTGTGTTCGTAGAATCGAGGTTTAAGATTAAACTTAGGGTCAGGATTGCTTTTTGGGTCAGCATCGAGTGCATTTAGGCTGAGGGTTATTGTTGAAATCGATGAAATATTGTTCGGGTTAGAATCGAGCACATTTAGGGTTAGAGTTATGGTTAGAATTCGTAAGGGGTAGTGTTAGGGTTAGGCTTTCTGTTAGTAGAATCGAGGTTTTGAGTTAGGCTGAAGGTCAGAATTGCATTGTGGGTGAGAATCGAGTGCATTTTGCTTTAGGGTTTGTGTTGAAATCGACGAGTTAGTGTTCGGGTGAGAAGCGAGCACATTTAGGGTTAGAGTTATGGTTAGAATTCAGTGCATTTAGGGTTAGGTTCAGGGTTAGTGTCAGGATTAAGGTTAGGGTTAAAGTGCATTTGGGGTTAGGGGTAGGAGTAGGGTTACGATTATGGTTTGGGTTTTTGTTCAAAGAATCAAGGTTATTGGTTAAGCTTACGGTCACGATTGCATTTTGGGTCAGAATGGAGTGGATTTAGGCTAAGGGTTAGTGTTGAAATAGATAAGTTAGTGTTAGGGTTAGAATCGATCACATTTCGAGTTAGAGTTATGGTTAGATTTCAGTGCATTTAGGGTTAGGGTTAGGGTTAGTGTCAGGTTTCGGTTCAGCGTTTGAATCAAGTGCATTTAAGGATAGTGTCAGGGTTATAGTTAGATTTAGTGTTAGCTTTCATAGAATCGAGGGTTAGAGTTAGGGTTAGGGTTAGGGTTAGTGTGCATTTAGTTATAGGGGTAGGAGTAGGGTTAGGATTAGTGTTAGGGTTAGGGTTTTGGTTAATGTTCATTTAGGGACAGGGGTAGGAGTAGGCTTTGGATTAGTGTCAACGTTTGTGTTCGTAGAATCGAGGTTTAAGATTAAGCCTAGGGTCAGGATTGCTTTTTGGGTCAGCATCGAGTGCATTTAGGCTGAGGGTTATTGTTGAAATCGATGAAATATTGTTCGGGTTAGAATCGAGCACATTTAGGGTTAGAGTTATGGTTAGAATTCGTTAGGGGTAGTGTTAGGGTTAGGCTTTCTGTTCTTAGAATCGACGTTTTGAGTTAGGCTGAAGGTCAGAATTGCATTGTGGGTGAGAATCGAGTGCATTTTGTTTTAGGGTTTGTGTTGAAATCGACGAGTTAGTGTTCGGGTGAGAAGCGAGCACATTTAGGGTTAGAGTTATGGTTAGAATTCAGTGCATTTAGGGTTAGGGTAGGGTTACATTTAGGGTTAGGATTAAGGTTGGGGCTGGAGTGCATTTGGGGCTAGGGTTAGGAGTAGGGTTACGATTTTGGTTTGGGTTTTTGTTCGTAGAATCCAGATTTATTTTAAAGCTTAGGGTCAGGATTGCATTTTGGGTCAGAATCGAGTGCATTCAGCCTTAGGGTTAGTGTTGAAATTGACGAGTTAGTGTTAGGGTTAGAATCGAGCTCATTTAAGGTTAAAGATATGGTTAGAATTCGTTAGGGGTAGGGTTAGGGTTAGGGGTTCTGTTCCTAGAATCGAGGTTTAGAGTTAGGCTGAAGGTCAGAATTGCATTGTGGGTCAGAATCGCGTGCATTTTGTCTTAGCGTTTGTGTTGAAATCAACGAGTTAGTGTTCGGGTGAGAATCGAGCATATTTCGACTTAGAGTTATGAGTAGAATTCAGTGCATTTAGGGTTAGGCTCAGGGTTAGTGTTAGGATTAAGGTTAGGGTTAGAGTGCATTTGGGGTTAGGGGTAGGAGTAGGGTTCCGATTATGGTTTGGGTTTTTGTTCATAGAATCAAGGTTATTGGATAAGCTTAGGGTCCGGATTGCTTTTTGGGTCAGCATCGAGTGCATTTAGGCTGAGGGTTATTGTTGAAATCGATGAAATATTGTTCGGGTTAGAATCGAGCACATTTAGGGTTATAGTTATGGTTAGAATTCGTTAGGGGTAGTGTTAGGGTTAGGCTTTCTGTTCGTAGAATCGAGGTTTTGGGTTAGGCTGAAGGTCAGAATTGCATTGTGGGTCAGAATCGAGTGCATTTTGTTTTAGGGTTTGTGTTGAAATCGACGAGTTAGTGTTCGGGTGAGAAGCGAGCACATTTAGGGTGAGAGTTATGGTTAGAATTCAGTGCATTTAGGGTTAGGGTTAGGGTTACAGTTAGGGTTAGGATTAAGGTTGGGGCTGGAGTGCATTTGGGGCTAGGGTTAGGAGTAGGGTTACGATTTTGGTTTGGGTTTTTGTTCGTAGAATCCAGATTTATTTTAAAGCTTAGGGTCAGGATTGCATTTTGGGTCAGAATCGAGTGCATTCAGCCTTAGGGTTAGTGTTGAAATTGACGAGTTAGTGTTAGGGTTAGAATCGAGCTCATTTAAGGTTAAAGTTATGGTTAGAATTCGTTAGGGGTAGGGTTAGGGTTAGGGGTTCTGTTCCTAGAATCGAGGTTTAGAGTTAGGCTGAAGGTCAGAATTGCATTGTGGGTCAGAATCGCGTGCATTTTGTCTTAGCGTTTGTGTTGAAATCGACGAGTTAGTGTTCGGTTGAGAATCGAGCACATTTAGAGTTAGAGTTATGGTTAGAATTCAGTGCATTTAGGGTTAGGTTCAGGGTTAGTGTTAGGATTAAGGTTAGGGTTAAAGTGCATTTGGGGTTAGGGGTAGGAGTAGGGTTACGATTATGGTTTGGGTTTTTGTTCATCGAATCAAGGTTATTGGTTAAGCTTAGGGTCACGATTGCATTTTCGTTCAGAATGGAGTGCATTTAGGCTAAGGGTTAGTGTTGAAATAGATAAGTTAGTGTTAGGGTTAGAATCGATCACATTTCGAGTTAGAGTTATGGTTAGATTTCAGTGCATTTAGGGTTAGGGTTTGGGTTAGTGTTAGGTTTCGGTTCAGCGTTTGAATCGAGTGCATTTAAGGATAGTGTCAGGGTTAGAGTTAGGTTTAGTGTTAGCTTTCGTAGAATCGAGGGTTAGAGTTACGGTTAGGGTTAGGGTTAGTGTGCATTTAGTTATAGGGGTTGGAGTAGGGTTAGGATTAGTGTTAGGGTTAGGGTTTTGGTTAATGTTCATTTAGGGACAGGGGTAGGAGTAGGCTTTGGATTAGTGTCAGCGTTTGTGTTCGTAGAATCGAGGTTTAAGATTAAACTTAGGGTCAGGATTGCTTTTTGGGTCAGCATCGAGTGCATTTAGGCTGAGGGTTATTGTTGAAATCGATGAAATATTGTTCGGGTTAGAATCGAGCACATTTAGGGTTAGAGTTATGGTTAGAATTCGTAAGGGGTAGTGTTAGGGTTAGGCTTTCTGTTAGTAGAATCGAGGTTTTGAGTTAGGCTGAAGGTGAGAATTGCATTGTGGGTGAGAATCGAGTGCATTTTGCTTTAGGGTTTGTGTTGAAATCGACGAGTTAGTGTTCGGGTGAGAAGCGAGCACATTTAGGGTTAGAGTTATGGTTAGAATTCAGTGCATTTAGGGTTAGGGTAGGGTTACATTTAGAGTTAGGATTAAGGTTGGGGCTGGAGTGCATTTGGGGCTAGGGTTAGGAGTAGGGTTACGATTTTGGTTTGGGTTTTTGTTCGTAGAATCCAGATTTATTTTTAAGCTTAGGGTCAGGATTGCATTTTGGGTCAGAATCGAGTGCATTCAGGCTTAGGGTTAGTGTTGAAATTGACGAGTTAGTGTTAGGGTTAGAATCGAGCTCATTTAGGGTTAGAGTTATGGTTAGAATGCGTTAGGGGTAGGGTTAGGGTTAGGGATTCTCTTCCTAGAATCGAGGTTTAGAGTTAGGCTGAAGGTCAGAATTGCATTGTGGGTCAGAATCGCGTGCATTTTGTCTTAGCGTTTGTGTTGAAATCGACGAGTTAGTGTTCGGTTGGGAATCCAGCACATTTCGAGTTAGAGTTATGGTTAGAATTCAGTGCATTTAGGGTTAGGTTCAGGGTTAGTGTTAGGATTAAGGTTAGGGTTAAAGTGCATTTGGGGTTAGGGGTAGGAGTAGGGTTACGATTATGGTTTGGGTTTTTGTTCATAGAATCAAGGTTATTGGTTAAGCTTAGGGTCACGATTGCATTTTGGTTCAGAATGGAGTGCATTTAGGCTAAGGGTTAGTGTTGAAATAGATAAGTTAGTGTTAGGGTTAGAATCGATCACATTTCGAGTTAGAGTTATGGTTAGATTTCAGTGCATTTAGGGTTAGGGTTTGGGTTAGTGTTAGGTTTCGGTTCAGCGTTTGAATCGAGTGCATTTAAGGATAGTGTCAGGGTTAGAGTTAGGTTTAGTGTTAGCTTTCGTAGAATCGAGGGTTAGAGTTACGGTTAGGGTTACGGTTAGTGTGCATTTAGTTATAGGGGTAGGAGTAGGGTTAGGATTAGTGTTAGGGTTAGGGTTTTGGTTAATGTTCATTTAGGGATAGGGGTAGGAGTAGGCTTTGGATTAGTGTCAGCGTTTGTGTTCGTAGAATCGAGGTTTAAGATTAAGCTTAGAGTCAGGATTGCTTTTTGGGTCAGCATCGAGTGCATTTATGCTGAGGGTTATTGTTGAAATCGATGAAATATTGTTCGGGTAAGAATCGAGCACATTTAGGGTTAGAGTTATGGTTACAATTCGTTAGGGGTAGTGTTAAGGTTAGGCTTTCTGTTCATAGAATCGAAGTTTTGAGTTAGGCTGAAGGTCAGAATTGCATTGTGGGTCAGAATCGAGTGCATTTTGTTTTAGGGTTTGTGTTGAAATCGACGAGTTAGTGTTCGGGTGAGAAGCGAGCACATTTAGGGTTAGAGTTATCGTTAGAATTCAGTGCATTTAGGGATAGGGTAGGGTTACATTTAGGGTTTGCATTAAGGTTGGGGCTGGAGTGCATTTGGGGCTAGGGTTAGGAGTAGGGTTACGATTTTGGTTTGGGTTTTTGTTCGTAGAATCCAGATTTATTTTAAAGCTTAGGGTCAGGATTGCATTTTGGGTCAGAATCGAGTGTATTCAGCCTTAGGGTTAGTGTTGAAATTGACGAGTTAGTGTTAGGGTTAGAATCGAGCTCATTTAGGGTTAAAGTTATGGTTAGAATTCGTTAGGGGTAGGGTTAGGGTTAGGGGTTCTGTTCCTAGAATCGAGGTTTAGAGTTAGGCTGAACGTCAGAATTGCATTGTGGGTCAGAATGGCGTGCATTTTGTCTTAGCGTTTGTGTTGAAATCAACGAGTTAGTGTTCGGGTGAGAATCGAGCATATTTCGACTTAGAGTTATGGGTAGAATTCAGTGCATTTAGGGTTAGGCTCAGGGTTAGTGTTAGGATTAAGGTTAGGGTTAGAGTGCATTTGGGGTTAGGGGTAGGAGTAGGGTTCCGATTATGGTTTGGGTTTTTGTTCATGGAATCAAGATTATTGGATAAGCTTAGGGTCAGGATTGCTTTTTGGGTCAGCATCGAGTGCATTTAGGCTGAGGGTTATTGTTGAAATCGATGAAATATTGTTCGGGTTAGAATCGAGCACATTTAGGGTTAGAGTTATGGTTAGAATTCGTTAGGAGTAGTGTTAGGGTTAGGCTTTCTGTTCGTAGAATCGAGGTTTTGAGTTAGGCTGAAGGTCAGAATTGCATTGTGGGTCAGAATCGAGTGCATTTTGTTTTAGGGTTTGTGTTGAAATCGACGAGTTAGTGTTCGGGTGAGAAGCGAGCACATTTAGGGTGAGAGTTATGGTTAGAATTCAGTGCATTTAGGGTTAGGGTTAGGGTTACAGTTAGCGTTAGGATTAAGGTTGGGGCTGGAGTGCATTTGGGGCTAGGGTTAGGAGTAGGGTTACGATTTTGGTTTGGGTTTTTGTTCGTAGAATCCAGATTTATTTTAAAGCTTAGGGTCAGGATTGCATTTTGGGTCAGAATCGAGTGCATTCAGCCTTAGGGTTAGTGTTGAAATTGACGAGTTAGTGTTAGGGTTAGAATCGAGCTCATTTAAGGTTAAAGTTATGGTTAGAATTCGTTAGGGGTAGGGTTAGGGTTAGGGGTTCTGTTCCTAGAATCGAGGTTTAGAGTTAGTCTGAAGGTCAGAATTGCATTGTGGGTCAGAATCGCGTGCATTTTGTCTTAGCGTTTGTGTTGAAATCAACGACTTAGTGTTCGGGTGAGAATCGAGCATATTTCTAGTTAGAGTTATGGGTAGAATTCAGTGCATTTAGGGTTAGGCTCAGGGTTATTGTTAGGATTAAGGTTAGGGTTAGAGTGCATTTGGGGTTAGGGGTGGGAGTAGGGTTAAGATTAGGGTTTGGGTTTTTGTTTATAGAATCAAGGTATATGGTTAAGCGCAGGGTCAGGATTGCATTTTGGTTCAGAATGAAGTGCATTTAAGTTAAGGGTTAGTGTTGAAATAGATGACTTAGTGTTTGGGTTAGTATCGATCACATTTCGAGTTA
Source organism: Notamacropus eugenii (assembly GCF_028372415.1). Classification (NCBI taxonomy): domain Eukaryota; kingdom Metazoa; phylum Chordata; class Mammalia; order Diprotodontia; family Macropodidae; genus Notamacropus; species Notamacropus eugenii. The sequence goes on from NW_027325133.1 coordinate 183,449, forward strand.
GCGTTATGGTTAGAATTCAGTGCTTTTAAGGTTGGGTTAGGGTTAGTGTTAGGTTTAGGTTCAGCGTTGGAATTGAGTGCATTTAAGGATAGTGTCAGGGTTAGAGTTAGGTTTAGTGTTAGCTTTCGTAGAATCGAGTGTTACGGTTAGGGTTAGGGTTAGAGTGCATTTAGTTATAGCGGTAGGAGTAGGGTTAGTATTAGGGTTCGGGTTTGTGTTCGTAGAATAGAGGGTTAGGGTAAAGCTTCGGGTAAGGCTTTCATTTTGGGTCAGAATCGAGTGCATTCTGGCTTAGGGTTAGTATTGAAATTGACGAGTTAGTGTTAGGGTTAGAATCGAGCTCATTTGTGGTTAGACTTCTGGTAAGAATTCGTTAGGGGTAGGGTTAAGCTTAGGGGTTCTATTCCTAGAATCGAGGTTTGGAGTTAGGGTGAAGGTCAGAATTGCATTGTGGGTCAGAATCGCGTGCATTTTGTCTTAGGGTTTGTGTTGAAATCAACGAGTTAGTGTTCGGTTGAGAATCGAGCACATTTCGAGTTAGAGTTATGGTTAGAATTCAATGCATTTAGGGTTAGGCTCAGGGTTAGTGTTAGGATTAAGGTTAGGGTTAAAGTGCATTTGGGGATAGGGGTAGGAGTAGGGTTACGATTATGGTTTGGGTTTTTGTTCATAGAATCAAGGTTATTGGTTAAGCTTAGGGTCACGATTGCATTTTGGTTCAGAATGGAGTGCATTTAGGCTAAAGGTTAGTGTTGAAATAGATAAGTTAGTGTTAGGGTTAGAATCGATCACATTTCGAATTGGAGTTATGGTTAGAATTCAGTGCTTTTTCGGTTGGGTTAGGGTTAGTGTTAGGTTTAGATTCAGCGTTTGAATCGAGTGCATTTAAGGATAGTGTCAGGGTTAGAGTTAGGTTTAGTGCTAGCTTTTGTAGAATCGAGGGTTAGGGTTACCGTTAGGGTTAGGGTTAGTGGGCATTTAGTTATTGGGGTAGGAATAGGGTTAGGATTAGTGTTAGGGTTAGGGTTTTGGTTAATGTTCATTTAGGGATAGGGGTAAGAGTAGGCTTTGGATTAGTGTCAGCGTTTGTGTTCGTAGAATCGAGGTTTAAGATTAAGCTTAGGGTCAGGATTGCTTTTTGGGTCAGCATCGAGTGCATTTAGGCTGAGGGTTATTGTTGAAATCGATGAAATATTGTTCGGGTTAGAATCGAGCACATTTAGGGTTAGAGTTATGGTTAGAATTCGTTAGGGGTAGTGTTAGGGTTAGGCTTTCTGTTCGTAGAATCGAGGTTTTGAGTTGGGCTGAAGGTCAGAATTGCATTGTGGGTGAGAATCGAGTGCATTTTGTTTTAGGGTTTGTGTTGAAATCGATGAGTTAGTGTTCGGGTGAGAAGCGAGCACATTTAGGGTTAGAGTTATGGTTAGAATTCAGTGCATTTATGGTTAGGGTTAGGGTTACAGTTAGGGTTCGGATTAAGGTTAGGGCTGGAGTGCATTTGGGGCTAGGGTTAGGAGTAGGGTTACGATTATGATTTGGGTTTTTGTTCGTAGAATCCAAATTTATTTTAAAGCTTAGGATCAGGATTGCGTTTTGGGTCAGAATCGAGTTCATTCAGCCTTAGGGTTAGTGTTGCAATTGACGACTTAGTGTTAGGGTTAGAATCGAGCTCATTTAGGGTTAAAGTTATGGTTAGAATTCGTTAGGGGTAGAGTTACGTTTAGGGGTCCTGTTCCTAGAATCGAGGTTTAGAGTTAGGCTGAAGGTCAGAATTGCATTGTGGGTCAGAATCGCGTGCATTTTGTCTTAGCGTTTGTGGTGAAATCGACGAGTTTGTGTTCGGGTGAGAATCGAGCATATTTCGAGTTAGAGTTATGGGTAGAATTCAGTGCATTTAGGTTTAGGCTCAGGGTTATTGTTAGGATTAAGGTTAGGGTTAGAGTGCATTTGGGGTTAGGGGTAGGAGTAGGGTTACGATTTTGGTTTGGGTTTTTGTTCTTAGAATCAAGGTATATGGTTAAGCTTAGGGTCAGGATTGCATTTTGGTTCAGAATGGAGTGCATTTAGCTTAAGGGTTAGTGTTGAAATAGATGAGTTAGTGTTAGGGTTAGAATCGATCACATTTCTAGTTAGAGTTATGGTTAGAATTCAGTGCTTTTAAGGTTGGGTTAGAGTTAGTGTTAGGTTTAGGTTCAGAGTTGGAATCGAGTGCATTTAAGGATAGTTTCAGGGTTAGAGTTAGGTTTAGTGTTAGCTTAAATAGAATCGAGGGTTAGGGTTACCGTTAGGGTTAGGGTTAGAGTGCATTTAGTTATAGGGGTAGTAGTAGGGTTAGTATTAGGGTTCGGGTTTGTGTTCGTAGAATAGAGGGTTAGTGTAAAGCTTCGGGTAAGGCTTTCATTTTGGGTCAGAATCGAGTTCATTCAGGCTTAGGGTTAGTGTTGAAATTCACGAGTTAGTGTTAGGGTTAGAATCGAGCTCATTTAGGGTTAGAGTTATGGTTAGAATTCGTTAGGGCTAGGGTTAGGGTTAGGGGTTCTCTTCCTAGAATCGAGGTTTAGAGTTAGGCTGAAGTTCAAAATTGCATTGTGGGTCAGAATCGCGTGCATTTTGTTTTAGGGTTTGTGTTGAAATCGACGAGTTAGTGTTCGGTTGAGAATCGAGCACATTTCGAGTTAGAGTTATGGTTAGAATTCAGTGCATTTAGGGTTAGGTTCAGGGTTAGTGTTAGGATTAAGGTTAGGGTTAAAGTGCATTTGGGGTTAGGGGTAGGAGTAGGGTTACGATTATGGTTTGGGTTTTTGTTCATAGAATCAAGGTTATTGGATAAGCTTAGGGTCAGGATTGCTTTTTGGGTCAGCATCGAGTGCATTTAGGCTGAGGGTTATTGTTGAAATCGATGAAATATTGTTCGGGTTAGAATCGAGCACATTTAGGGTTAGAGTTATGGTTAGAATTCGTTAGGAGTAGTGTTAGGGTTAGGCTTTCTGTTCGTAGAATCGAGGTTTTGAGTTAGGCTGAAGGTCAGAATTGCATTGTGGGTCAGAATCGAGTGCATTTTGTTTTAGGGTTTGTGTTGAAATCGACGAGTTAGTGTTCGGGTGAGAAGCGAGCACATTTAGGGTGAGAGTTATGGTTAGAATTCAGTGCATTTAGGGTTAGGGTTAGGGTTACAGTTAGGGTTAGGATTAAGGTTGGGGCTGGAGTGCATTTGGGGCTAGGGTTAGGAGTAGGGTTCCGATTTTGGTTTGGGTTTTTGTTCATAGAATCCAGATTTATTTTAAAGCTTAGGGTCAGGATTGCATTTTGGGTCAGAATCGAGTGCATTCAGCCTTAGGGTTAGTGTTGAAATTGACGAGTTAGTGTTAGGGTTAGAATCGAGCTCATTTAGGGTTAAAGTTATGGTTAGAATTCGTTAGGGGTAGGGTTACGGTTAGGGGTTCTGTTCCTAGAATCGAGGTTTAGAGTTAGGCTGAAGGTCAGAATTGCATTGTGGGTCAGAATCGCGTGCATTTTGTCTTAGCGTTTGTGTTGAAATCAACGAGTTAGTGTTCGGGTGAGAATCGAGCATATTTCGACTTAGAGTTATGGGTAGAATTCAGTGCATTTAGGGTTAGGCTCAGGGTTAGTGTTAGGATTAAGGTTAGGGTTAGAGTGCATTTGGGGTTAGGGGTGGGAGTAGGGTTAAGATTAGGGTTTGGGTTTTTGTTTATAGAATCAAGGTATATGGTTAAGCGTAGGGTCAGGATTGCATTTTGGTTCAGAATGGAGTGCATTTAAGTTAAGGGTTAGTGTTGAAATAGATGACTTAGTGCTAGGGTTAGAATCGATCACATTTCGAGTTAGCGTTATGGTTAGAATTCAGTGCTTTTAAGGTTGGCTTAGGGTTAGTGTTAGGTTTAGGTTCAGCGTTGGAATCGAGTGCATTTAAGGATAGTGTCAGGGTTAGAGTTAGGTTTAGTGTTAGCTTTCGTAGAATCGAGTGTTACGGTTAGGGTTAGGGTTAGAGTGCATTTAGTTATAGCGGTAGGAGTACGGTTAGTATTAGGGTTCGGGTTTCTGTTCGTAGAATAGAGGGTTAGGGTAAAGCTTCGGGTAAGGCTTTCATTTTGGGTCAGAATCGAGTGCATTCTGGCTTAGGATTAGTGTTGAAATTGACGAGTTAGTGTTAGGGTTAGAATCGAGCTCATTTGTGGTTAGACTTCTGGTAAGAATTCGTTAGGGGTAGGGTTAGGCTTAGGGGTTCTATTCCTAGAATCGAGGTTTGGAGTTAGGGTGAAGGTCAGAATTGCATTGTGGGTCAGAATCGCGTGCATTTTGTCTTAGGGTTTGTGTTGAAATCAACGAGTTAGTGTTCGGTTGAGAATCGAGCACATTTCGAGTTAGAGTTATGGTTAGAATTCAATGCATTTAGGGTTAGGCTCAGGGTTAGTGTTAGGATTAAGGTTAGGGTTAAAGTGCATTTGGGGATAGGGGTAGGAGTAGGGTTACGATTATGGTTTGGGTTTTTGTTCATAGAATCAAGGTTATTGGTTAAGCTTAGGGTCACGATTGCATTTTGGTTCAGAATGGAGTGCATTTAGGCTAAGGGTTAGTGTTGAAATAGATAAGTTAGTGTTAGGGTTAGAATCGATCACATTTCGAATTGGAGTTATGGTTAGAATTCAGTGCTTTTTCGGTTGGGTTAGGGTTAGTGTTAGGTTTAGATTCAGCGTTTGAATCGAGTGCATTTAAGGATAGTGTCAGGGTTAGAGTTAGGTTTAGTGCTAGCTTTTGTAGAATCGAGGGTTAGGGTTACCGTTAGGGTTAGGGTTAGTGGGCATTTAGTTATTGGGGTAGGAATAGGGTTAGGATTAGTGTTAGGGTTAGGGTTTTGGTTAATGTTCATTTAGGGATAGGGGTAAGAGTAGGCTTTGGATTAGTGTCAGCGTTTGTGTTCGTAGAATCGAGGTTTAAGATTAAGCTTAGGGTCAGGATTGCTTTTTGGGTCAGCATCGAGTGCATTTAGGCTGAGGGTTATTGTTGAAATCGATGAAATATTGTTCGGGTTAGAATCGAGCACATTTAGGGTTAGAGTTATGGTTAGAATTCGTTAGGGGTAGTGTTAGGGTTAGGCTTTCTGTTCGTAGAATCGAGGTTTTGAGTTGGGCTGAAGGTCAGAATTGCATTGTGGGTGAGAATCGAGTGCATTTTGTTTTAGGGTTTGTGTTGAAATCGACGAGTTAGTGTTCGGGTGAGAAGCGAGCACATTTAGGGTTAGAGTTATGGTTAGAATTCAGTGCATTTAGGGTTAGGGTTAGGGTTACAGTTAGGGTTCGGATTAAGGTTAGGGCTGGAGTGCATTTGGGGCTAGGGTTAGGAGTAGGGTTACGATTATGATTTGGGTTTTTGTTCGTAGAATCCAAATTTATTTTAAAGCTTAGGATCAGGATTGCGTTTTGGGTCAGAATCGAGTTCATTCAGCCTTAGGGTTAGTGTTGCAATTGACGACTTAGTGTTAGGGTTAGAATCGAGCTCATTTAGGGTTAAAGTTATGGTTAGAATTCGTTAGGGGTAGAGTTACGTTTAGGGGTCCTGTTCCTAGAATCGAGGTTTAGAGTTAGGCTGAAGGTCAGAATTGCATTGTGGGTCAGAATCGCGTGCATTTTGTCTTAGCGTTTGTGGTGAAATCGACGAGTTTGTGTTCGGGTGAGAATCGAGCATATTTCGAGTTAGAGTTATGGGTAGAATTCAGTGCATTTAGGTTTAGGCTCAGGGTTATTGTTAGGATTAAGGTTAGGGTTAGAGTGCATTTGGGGTTAGGGGTAGGAGTAGGGTTACGATTTTGGTTTGGGTTTTTGTTCTTAGAATCAAGGTATATGGTTAAGCTTAGGGTCAGGATTGCATTTTGGTTCAGAATGGAGTGCATTTAGCTTAAGGGTTAGTGTTGAAATAGATGAGTTAGTGTTAGGGTTAGAATCGATCACATTTCTAGTTAGAGTTATGGTTAGAATTCAGTGCTTTTAAGGTTGGGTTAGAGTTAGTGTTAGGTTTAGGTTCAGAGTTGGAATCGAGTGCATTTAAGGATAGTTTCAGGGTTAGAGTTAGGTTTAGTGTTAGCTTAAATAGAATCGAGGGTTAGGGTTACCGTTAGGGTTAGGGTTAGAGTGCATTTAGTTATAGGGGTAGTAGTAGGGTTTGTATTAGGGTTCGGGTTTGTGTTCGTAGAATAGAGGGTTAGGGTAAAGCTTCGGGTAAGGCTTTCATTTTGGGTCAGAATCGAGTTCATTCAGGCTTAGGGTTAGTGTTGAAATTCACGAGTTAGTGTTAGGGTTAGAATCGAGCTCATTTAGGGTTAGAGTTATGGTTAGAATTCGTTAGGGCTAGGGCTAGGGTTAGGGGTTCTCTTCCTAGAATCGAGGTTTAGAGTTAGGCTGAAGGTCAGAATTGCATTGTGGGTCAGAATCGCGTGCATTTTGTTTTAGGGTTTGTGTTGAAATCGACGAGTTAGTGTTCGGTTGAGAATCGAGCACATTTCGAGTTAGAGTTATGGTTAGAATTCAGTGCATTTAGGGTTAGGTTCAGGGTTAGTGTTAGGATTAAGGTTAGGGTTAAAGTGCATTTGGGGTTAGGGGTAGGAGTAGGGTTACGATTATGGTTTGGGTTTTTGTTCATAGAATCAATGTTATTGGTTAAGCTTAGGATCACGATTGCATTTTGGTTCAGAATGGAGTGCATTTAGGCTAAGGGTTAGTGTTGAAATAGATAAGTTAGTGTTAGGGTTAGAATCGATCACATTTCGAGTTAGAGTTATGGTTAGATTTCAGTGCATTTAGGGTTAGCGTTAGGGTTAGTGTTAGTTTTAAGTTCAGCGTTTGAATCGAGTGCATTTAAGGATAGTGTCATTGTTAGAGTTAGGTTTAGTGTTAGCTTTCGTAGAATCAAGGGTTAGAGTTACGGTTAGGGTTAAGGTTAGTGTGCATTTAGTTATAGGGGTAGGAATAGGGTTAGGATTAGTGTTAGGGTTAGGGTTTTGGTTAATGTTCATTTAGGGATAGGGGTAGTAGTAGGCTTTCGATTAGTGTCAGCGTTTGTATTCGTAGAATCGAGGTTTAAGGTTAAGCTTAGGGTCAGGATTGCTTTTTGGGTCAGCATCGAGTGCATTTAGGCTGAGGGTTATTGTTGAAATCGATGAAATATTGTTCGGGTTAGAATCGAGCACATTTAGGGTTAGAGTTATGGTTAGAATTCGTTAGGAGTAGTGTTAGGGTTAGGCTTTCTGTTCGTAGAATCGAGGTTTTGAGTTAGGCTGAAGGTCAGAATTGCATTGTGGGTCAGAATCGAGTGCATTTTGTTTTAGGGTTTGTGTTGAAATCGACGAGTTAGTGTTCGGGTGAGAAGCGAGCACATTTAGGGTGAGAGTTATGGTTAGAATTCAGTGCATTTAGGGTTAGGGTTAGGGTTACAGTTAGGGTTAGGATTTAGGTTGGGGCTGGAGTGCATTTGGGGCTAGGGTTAGGAGTAGGGTTCCGATTTTGGTTTGGGTTTTTGTTCATAGAATCCAGATTTATTTTAAAGCTTAGGGTCAGGATTGCATTTTGGGTCAGAATCGAGTGCATTCAGCCTTAGGGTTAGTGTTGAAATTGACGAGTTAGTGTTAGGGTTAGAATCGAGCTCATTTAGGGTTAAAGTTATGGTTAGAATTCGTTAGGGGTAGGGTTACGGTTAGGGGTTCTGTTCCTAGAATCGAGGTTTAGAGTTAGGCTGAAGGTCAGAATTGCATTGTGGGTCAGAATCGCGTGCATTTTGTCTTAGCGTTTGTGTTGAAATCAACGACTTAGTGTTCGGGTGAGAATCGAGCATATTTCGAGTTAGAGTTATGGGTAGAATTCAGTGCATTTAGGGTTAGGCTCAGGATTAGTGTTAGGATTAAGGTTAGGGTTAGAGTGCATTTGGGGTTAGGGGTGGGAGTAGGGTTAAGATTAGGGTTTGGGTTTTTGTTTATAGAATCAAGGTATATGGTTAAGCGTAGGGTCAGGATTGCATTTTGGTTCAGAATGGAGTGCATTTAAGTTAAGGGTTAGTGTTGAAATAGATGACTTAGTGTTAGGGTTAGAATCGATCACATTTCGAGTTAGCGTTATGGTTAGAATTCAGTGCTTTTAAGGTTGGCTTAGGGTTAGTGTTAGGTTTAGGTTCAGCGTTGGAATCGAGTGCATTTAAGGATAGTGTCAGGGTTAGAGTTAGATTTAGTGTTAGCTTTCGTAGAATCGAGTGTTACGGTTAGGGTTAGGGTTAGAGTGCATTTAGTTATAGCGGTAGGAGTAGGGTTAGTATTAGGGTTCGGGTTTGTGTTCGTAGAATAGAGGGTTAGGGTAAAGCTTCGGGTAAGGCTTTCATTTTGGGTCAGAATCGAGTGCATTCTGGCTTAGGGTTAGTGTTGAAATTGACGAGTTAGTGTTAGGGTTAGAATCGAGCTCATTTGTGGTTAGACTTCTGGTAAGAATTCGTTAGGGTTAGGGTTAGGCTTAGGGGTTCTATTCCTAGAATCGAGGTTTGGAGTTAGGATGAAGGTCAGAATTGCATTGTGGGTCAGAATCGCGTGCATTTTGTCTTAGGGTTTGTGTTGAAATCAACGAGTTAGTGTTCGGTTGAGAATCGAGCACATTTCGAGTTAGAGTTATGGTTAGAATTCAATGCATTTAGGGTTAGGCTCAGGGTTAGTGTTAGGATTAAGGTTAGGGTTAAAGTGCATTTGGGGATAGGGGTAGGAGTAGGGTTACGATTATGGTTTGGGTTTTTGTTCATAGAATCAAGGTTATTGGTTAAGCTTAGGGTCACGATTGCATTTTGGTTCAGAATGGAGTGCATTCAGGCTAAGGGTTAGTGTTGAAATAGATAAGTTAGTGTTAGGGTTAGAATCGATCACATTTCGAGTTAGAGTTATGGTTAGATTTCAGTGCATTTAGGGTTAGGGTTTGGGTTAGTGTTAGGTTTCGGTTCAGCGTTTGAATCGAGTGCATTTAAGGATAGTGTCAGGGTTAGAGTTAGGTTTAGTGTTAGCTTTCGTAGAATCGAGGGTTAGAGTTACGGTTAGGGTTAGGGTTAGTGTGCATTTAGTTATAGGGGTTGGAGTAGGGTTAGGATTAGTGTTAGGGTTAGGGTTTTGGTTAATGTTCATTTAGGGATAGGGGTAGGAGTAGGCTTTGGATTAGTGTCAGCGTTTGTGTTCGTAGAATCGAGGTTTAAGATTAAGCTTAGGGTCAGGATTGCTTTTTGGGTCAGCATCGAGTGCATTTAGGCTGAGGGTTATTGTTGAAATCGATAAAATATTGTTCGGGTAAGAATCGAGCACATTTAGGGTTAGAGTTATGGTTAGAATTCAGTGCATTTAGGGTTAGGGTAGGGTTACATTTAGGGTTTGGATTAAGGTTGGGGCTGGAGTGCATTTGGGGCTAGGGTTAGGAGTAGGGTTACGATTTTCGTTTGGGTTTTTGTTCCTAGAATCCAGATTTATTTTTAAGCTTAGGGTCAGGATTGCATTTTGGGTCTGAATCGAGTGCATTCAGGCTTAGGGTTAGTGTTGAAATTGACGAGTTAGTGTTAGGGTTAGAATCGAGCTCATTTAGGGTTAAAGTTATGGTTAGAATTCGTTAGGGGTAGGGTTAGGGTTAGGGGTTCTGTTCCTAGAATCGAGGATTAGAGTTAGGCTGAAGGTCAGAATTGCATTGTGGGTCAGAATCGCGTGCATTTTGTCTTAGCGTTTGTGTTGAAATGAACGAGTTAGTGTTCGGGTGAGAATCGAGCATATTTCGAGTTAGAGTTATGGGTAGAATTCAGTGCATTTAGGGTTAGGCTCAACGTTAGTGTTAGGATTAAGGTTAGGGTTAGAGTGCATTTGGGGTTAGGGGTAAGAGTAGGGTTCCGATTATGGATTGGGTTTTTGTTCATAGAATCAAGGTTATTGGATAAGCTTAGGGTCAGGATTGCTTTTTGGGTCAGCATCGAGTGCATTTAGGCTGAGGGTTATTGTTGAAATCGATGAAATATTGTTCGGGTTAGAATCGAGCACATTTAGGGTTAGAGTTACGGTTAGAATTCGTTAGGAGTAGTGTTAGGGTTAGGCTTTCTGTTCGTAGAATCGAGGTTTTGAGTTAGGCTGAAGGTCAGAATTGCATTGTGGGTCAGAATCGAGTGCATTTTGTTTTAGGGTTTGTGTTGAAATCGACGAGTTAGTGTTCGGGTGAGAAGCGAGCACATTTAGGGTGAGAGT